>NW_021144723.1:0-63282 GCF_900634625.1 Parambassis ranga
ACCTAGTGAAAATTAGCACATTGTGTGTGTCCCCAGTCTCTAATACAACAGTGTACCATGAAATATAATAATTAAAATCAAATAGAAATGTTTTATTTTTTACATTTTTGTATGACTCTATATTCCATCTCTGATTTAAAGATGTTTTTTTTAATAAATTTATAATACTGTAGTTAAAATATACATTTTAGTCATGTCCCTATGTTTTACCTCAGTCCTGTTACCCTAACACATCCCCCTCTATAAAAAAATTGGAACATTCCACAAGTCACATGGTCAACAGGAAGTTGCATTATCTAGTTCTTCTAAGGAAAATGGGCAGACCAAAAGTAAGGTCTCTCTTTTTCTTTTCTGTATATTTGATGATATTTTAACTGTGGCTGAGACGGTCAATATAAACATTCAGTCCTGTTACCTTGTTTTTTGTTAGATGTTAGTTTTTATTTTAAAAAAATACATATTTTTGGTGAATTAGTAGATGTGCTAGATGTCCTCATGCTGCTAGCATGGACGCCATATTGCTATATTTCATGTTTTAGCTAATTCTTTGCTAAAAAACTCAGTCCTGTTACTTTCAGAGTCCTGTTACTCACTATATCAGTAACAGGACTGTGTTACTGTAACAGAGTGAGTATCCCCCTTTATTTAATTGATTTTTTTAAGGTTTATATCAGTTTTTTGATACTGTTGACCTGAATACTAAGGCTGGGGACACAATACATGACTTCCCCAGTATTCAGTAATGTGACAATTTGTTGTTTGCTAACCACCAACAAACTCAAAGAAGAAGATCAGGAAGAATTAGGAAGAAAAAACTGGTTTGGATCAAATCATGGAGGAGTCGGTTGTTATTTTAATATTCCTGCTACTTCCCGTCATCTTCTGGCACTAGTTCCCATGTCACACCCTCTCTTTTTCATTGACATGAAATGTTTGCAGTTGGGTTGGTGAACAGTTCACACTACACCACTGTAGTGTAACCCAAACCCTAACCTGACAGGGAATTAAGGGTGAAATCAGACAAAAAAAAACTGTGTAGTGTGTCCCCAGCTTAAGTTAGTAAGCTTTAGTTTACACATAAGGTCAGTTTGACAATATAAATGCTATTCTTACAGGGAAAAAATCCACCATTAACTGCTGCAGAAAAGCAGCGGCGCTATCGTGCACGACGTGATGCAGACCCAGGGAGGCGACAAAAATATTTACAGAAAGAACATGACAAGTACAGGAGTGACATAGAGTCAGGCAAGAAGAAAAGAATCTATAATGTCAGTGAGAGGGAAAAGCGCAGACGACGCAGAAAGTGGAGGGAGACTTATCATAGGTTAAAAGCAAGAAAAGAAGCTCAAGAACTCATCATTACACCTCCAGACACCCCCCAAGTATCACCAGTTGACCCTGCAGATCCACAGCCAAGAATTTCCAGGTCCAATATTAGTTTCTGAACACAGCTCCTGTCACATTATGTGTATGGTTTGGCAAGTGTATTTGTCAAATGTGTAATAATTAAATATACAATGCACTCTCATTAAATTGTTAACATTTAATGTTTTTCTCATGATGGGTTTTAGGCAGCAAAATGAAGGGAGGAGAAGAAGCAGAAAAAAAATTAAAAAGCTTAAGGAACAAATTCAAGAACTGCAGATGCTTCTGAAAAAACAAGTTCGAAAAACAGAAAAGTACAAGAAACAAACCCAGCGCATGAAAAAGAATAATCCATCTCCACGTAAAAAGGTTAAGAAACAGATGAGACAGCTTCCTCGTGAAGCTATTCAGAAGACCCTTTTGTTTCATGAGGCTCTTGTACAGGACATCCGAAATAAGTACACAAAAGCACAGGGGGAGAAGGAAAGGCAAATCATCGCAAAGATAGTAACAGGAAAAGTTTTGAAAAAGTACAGACTACAGCGTTTTGCTTTAAACTCATTGGGCTTTTCAAAGAAAAGATGGAACCATGAGAAGGAGGGGAGGTTTAACTTCACCTATGATCGGAAGCGAAACAACAGGATTGCAGCTGGTCTAATAGAGAGGGTGAGAGATTTCTATTTAAGAGATGATGTGAGTCGCATCACAACTGGGAAGAAGCAGACCATCACTCAAAAGAAAAACAGAAAACAAAAACGTTTCCTGTCTGATACGATGAAAAATTTGCACAGGAAGTTTCTGGCAGAAGATAAAAGCTCCATTTCCTACTCCCTCTTTTGTTTGCTCCGACCTTTTTGGGTTTCTCATCCAACTCTGAGTGATCGGGACACATGCATGTGCAAGATGCATGAGAATCTGGGCTTTCTTGTGCAGAAGCTGCACCAGTTGAAAGTGATCAACACAGTCAACCTGGATGATCTTGTGAAAGCCATCACATGTGACACACACAGTATTGAGTGCATGTATGGACAGTGCGCTGAGTGCAAAGATCTTTCCTGCCCAGTGTCCAGCCAGTATAATCCACAGAGTCAAGTGTCTTATCTCCAGTGGGCAATTGTGGATAAGGAGCACAAGAATGACCCCAATGGCAAAACATCTAAAATCACAATCAAAAAAGAGCTACTTGGCACACAAGAAGAACTACTGGAACAGATGAATCTTCTTCTGCATAGATTTAAACGACACATGTTCAACATCAACAACCAGTTTTCCCATTACAGGGCACTGAGGCATGGCTTGAAAGCACATGAATGCTTAATTCATGTTGATTTTTCTGAGAATTACCTCTGCAAGTACAGCACAGAAATTCAAGCAGTGCACTTTGGAGCATCCCACCAGCAGGCAACACTGCACACAGGTGTGCTTTATATGCATGCAATGCCTCAGCCAATGTCCTTCTGTACAGTGTCACCTTCAAGACAAAAAGGCCCACCAGCTATCTGGCAGTATTTGTCACCAGTGCTTGATTACCTACAAAGTGCACATCCAGAGGTCTCTACTATCCACTTTTACAGTGATGGCCCTTGTACTCAGTACAAACAGCGTGGAAATTTTTTCCTGTTTTGCACTGAGCTGTTCAGAAGAGGATTCGCTGCTGGCACATGGAACTTCTTTGAAGCAAGCCATGGGAAGGGTGCCCCAGATGGTGTGGGAGGGGCACTGAAGAGAAGGGCTGACAGTCTGGTCAGCAAAGGGACAGATATTCCTGATGCTGCAGAGCTGTTTTCTGCGTTGCAAAAGACAGACACAACAATAAAGTTGTTTTTTGTCAAAGAGGAAGCTGTTGAAAAAGCAGTTTCAATGATGCCCAACAACGTGCCACCAATTCCATCAACCATGAGAATGCATCAGGCAGTAACCCTAACTCATGGCAAACTAATGTACAGGGATGTCAGCTGTTTGTGCTCAGAAACACAAAATCTTAAGTGTGAATGTTTCAACACAAAGCATTTCGTGTTCAATCAGCAGGCAGCTCCTGGAACTCTCACAGACACAGAAGTCCTATGGCAAAACCCTGATGTTGTAGGAAAATGGTGTGTCCTGAAATATGAAGGTGACCTTTACCCTGGGATCATCATGGACACAAGTGAAACACACATACAAGTGCGTTGCATGCAGAAAATTGGAGTGAACAGATTTTTCTGGCCAGCGCGGGAAGACATTATGTGGTACCTCTTTGAGGACATTGTATCTCTCATCCCTCCCACAAAACCAGTCACTGGTCGACACATGGAAATTGAAAAAGAAGTGTGGGCAAAACTACAGAAGTTTTCTTAAAAAAAGGTTAGACTAAGAAGTTTGTTGTCATGACTTTTACCTGGACCACTATTTGATAGTTGCTGCATCCTGACCAAAAATGTTTTTAACTTGTAGGCAATGGAAGGATCTTAAGACTTCTTCTTCTTTTGCAGAAGAGAACAATAGTAGAACATCTACCAACAGCTTTCTGCAGAAAGGAGCAACACACTATCTGTCCCACCATCCCACCATCTTATGATCACACTTTTTACTCTATCTTTCTTTAATTCCTGTTACCTGACTTCATTCCTGTTACACATGTTTTTTCCTGTTACCAGATAGTTTTTTCTAAAAAATCTGTATAACCAGTTCTTTTTAAATGAAATGAATACAGTGTTTTTAAAACAGTTTAATAAATGGCACAATTTTTAAAAAATCAGCAAAGTTGTGTTTGGGGATTTTTTTTTATATTAAAAATTACGTTGTGTTTTGTAAACAAGTACAACTTGGGTCCATACAAAGTTATTTTTTGGCAAAAATATAAATAATTTAACATATGGCCATTCATTTCCTAAAACTGATTGATTATATGAGGGCAAAACAAAAGAGATATTTGAATATGATTTAAAAACAGCTTTTTAAAAGACACTAGAGTTTCCGTAACAGGACTGAGGAAAATGCGTCCATTGTCTGCTTAGATACCTTGTAAAAAAATAAATAAATGTCCCTGAGATGGACCATTATTTATTTTGAATAGTTAAGCATGTTTATTATTAGACTGCGTCTTGAAAAAAGATAAAAAAAAATATTTATTTTGGAAGAATTATCACATGCAAATGGCACCCATTCGGTAGAATGTCCCATTATTAAGCAATGCTTATATTCTCAGTTCACTGTTAAAATGAATGAGCCCTGCTCCATTTAGCACCTGATTAACATGAGCCACAGTACTTTTCCATTAGCAGGCTAGCAGCCCCAGGCTAGCAGCCCCAGGCTAGCAGCCCCAGGCTAGCAGCCCCAGGCTAACAGCCACAAGCTAACAGCCACGCCTGTCTGTACAAACCAGCACGGCACAGACCGTTTGTAAAACACACCATAACCTCCAAAAAGCAGCCAACACCATGAGAAGAGCTTTAAGAGACATTTGTTCCAGAACATTCCATCAACAGAGCTCAGCACATGTTCAACAGGCCAACCATTAGACTCACAGCAGAGCAGGTTATTGGACAAATACACACAGCACATCCACATTATCTCCACACTGCACAATAACACCACTGTATGAAACGTTTTTAAACATGTAGCAACATTATCAGCATGAATATGTTAAGCTAGGAAGCTAACAACGAGCAGGAGGAGCAAACCGCGTCTTACCTCTCGTAAGCTGATGAAGGAGGGTCTGACCGTCAATCGCGCTACACGGTTTTTATATCAAGTCCAAGGGTCCAATCAGATGTCCCCTTCAGTGCCCGTGGACCTGGCTGTCATAGGCCGGACCGTCTGTCAGTCAGGCAAGTGTCGGCCATGTTGGGCTGTGTGCAGCTCACGTAGCAGGTGTAGATACACACACACACACACACACACACAGAGTGCCGACGTTAAATTAAGCTAGCGACGAATAGTAATAATATCATAATATATATAATATGAACCGATCAGTTCTCAGCAGGTTAGACCAAAACTACGGCGGAGGGGGGGGGGGGGGGGGGGGGGGGGGGGGGGGGGGGGGGGGGGGGGGGCGCGTGATGCGCGAGTAGATCGCGAGCTTTTCAGACGATGTTTCCTGACGGAGCTCCGAAGATCTTCAGTAACAGGATGTCCCACTCTGTCCTGGTGGCTCTGTCACTGTGTGTGCATGTAGCAGCAGGAAAGACAGAAGGAGTGAGAGGTCTTACTGTTAGTTGGAGGCCATTAAAACACGCGTGGAATGACGTCAGTTCACGGTCCTGGCGCAGGTGGAGAGGAAGGTGCACTCCTCTTCCTCAGTGATGAAGGTGAGCTGTCTGCTTAGTTTCTCTGATGTGGATTAGCCTGCTAGCTGCTGTCTGCTAACATAAGTCCATCCATCACAGAGCAGCAGTAAAATAAAGCAGGAGCACTTTGTTGTGATGACGTTAATACACTGTAAAAATGGAGGGTTATGTTTACTACATTTATCATCATCCATTTAATATTCTCTGTCCTCACTTGGTGCCCACAGCCTGAGCCATGACACAGACAGGACTAGTGTCCATAAGAGCTCATGGAGACATGTGCAAGATGTTTGTACTGTAAAGTTAATGTAACCACACATTGTCATGTTTTCTTGCTGCTTTCTCTCTGGATGATTTCAGCTGTTCATGCACCATGTTCCATTATATAGACACAGCTGCTGTGTGTGTGTAACAGTTAGAGCAGGTGGATCATTCTGACCTGGTTATTAAACAGTAGTAGAAAGCAGCTGTAGAGCCATAACAGTGTGGACACTGACATCAACACAATGACACATGTGATGAAGCCAGAGCAGCACCAGCTGTGTACAGGTGGAGTTAATATGTTGTGTGAAGGCCTGTGACACTGGGAGGCCTGCTGGCTGGGTTTACTGCTTCTACAGCCTCACAGTAGGAGTGTATACATCTGTAAAGTCATAACCACACTGACATGAGGACCACACAGACATTGTGTTGGATTATTTATTCACTGACACAGATATGATGTAGAAATGCTGGACAGCTGGATGAAAGCTGAATGTTTACAGCCTCATTCAGTGATGATACTTCCAGAAGCCTCCTCCTCCTCCGAGGAGCAGAGCTGGACACTGAGCTGCTGCAGAGCATGTAGCTGTAGCCTTTACACAGGCTCTGTACTGTACTCTGTTAGTGTTCACAGGGAAATGTCATGTGCTCGCATGCTTCTCTTGGTGGTTGTGCATGTGTGCCTCAGAACATTTGGACACATCATCAGTGATGTCATGTCAGTGAAGAGGATCAGTCCTCCAGGTCATGTTCATCACTTCCTGAGCTGCAGTCTGTACATGCAGCTGCCTCACTTCAGCCTGTGGAACATTAGTGATGTTCTGACCCTTTTAGAGGGCCTCAGTGATGTCACACACAGCACAGATGATACAGTCCACTCTGATGATTGTCCAGGTGTGATAATAATCCATCCATCTTCAACCCACTTATCCAGGGCCAGGCTGTGGAGCAGCAGTCTAAGCAGAGACACCCAGACTTCCCTCTCACCAGACACTTCTTCCAGCTCTTCTGGGGGACTCCACAGCTGTTCCCTGACCAGCCGGGAAACACAGTCTGTCCACTGCATCCTGTGTCTCCTCCAGGGTCTGCTCCTAGT
This sequence comes from Parambassis ranga, assembly GCF_900634625.1. Lineage (NCBI taxonomy): Eukaryota > Metazoa > Chordata > Actinopteri > Ambassidae > Parambassis > Parambassis ranga. The sequence goes on from NW_021144723.1 coordinate 6,994, forward strand.
GGGACATGCCTGGAACACCTACCCAGGGTAAATACAACAAAAGTTACACACAGGATTCACACATGAGTAAAAATCCAAACATTCCAGAGGTCAAACACTACTGTCTGACCTCTGGAACAGTATAGACAACAGCAGCCATTGGTAATGTTAGTGTGGCTTTAAAGAGAATGAAAGACATTTGTAGTTTTATTGTTGTATGATTAAATGTGCTGTAATATTGCAACAGTGACAGTGAAAGCAATTGGAAATCTCTGTGTCTGCCACTTCCTGTTACTGTGTAGGGATTTCCTATTACTTCCTATGAGCACCTTCAGCTGCCATCAGGTCAAGAAAGGTCACAGAGATGAACATGGTGATTCAATGTGACACAGTACAAGTCCTTATGAGATGTTTACACCTGTAATGATTATGTATAAAGGCCTGTCAGACTGCTTGACCTTTGACCATGTCACCACTGTTTCCTATGAGGGTTCATGTGTAGTAATGAACATGGTGAAACACGCCAACATGAAGACTCCATATAAAAACAGCACAAAGCCTGTATTTGAAACATAGACCAACTTTACACCTGACTGCATGTCTGACCAACATCCAGCCTCTGAGCTGCCTGAGCCATCCCTGTGTTTCTGAGCTGCTACCAAATAAACCACATCCTGTAATGTAATCTATACCTGATGTATGCCAGGTGTGTAGCAGACATGTTACCTCAGGTCTCTCTGTCATACTGCCTCTCAGCTGACTCTGCAGTGGTTCACTGGCTCCTTCAGTGTGGTCTTGCTGTCAGACAGATTGAATTATTATCAGTCATCCAGGTCATTTACATTCAAAAGGCTGAAGTGAGACAACTGTACTTGTAGAGTTTCCTTATAGATGTGTTGCTGCTCCTCCAAGCAGCTTAATCACTTCCTGAGCTGCAGTCTGCACATGCAGCTGCCTCACTTCAGCCTGTGGAACATTAGTGATGTTCTGACCCTTTTAGAGGGCCTCAGTGATGTCACACACAGCACAGATGACACAGTCCACTCTGATGATTGTCCAGGTGTCATAATAATCCATCCATCTTCAACCCACTTATCCAGGGCCAGGTTGTGGAGCAGCAGTCTAAGCAGAGACACCCAGACCTCCCTCTCAGCAGACACTTCTTCCAGCTCTTCTGGGGGACTCCACAGCTGTTCCCTGACCAGCCGGGAAACACAGTCTGTCCACTGCATCCTGTGTCTCCTCCAGGGTCTGCTCCTAGTGGGACATGCCTGGAACACCTACCCAGGGTAAATACAACAAAAGTTACACACAGGATTCACACATGAGTAAAAATCCAAACATTCCAGAGGTCAAACACTACTGAGTGACCTCTGGAACAGTATAGACAACAGCAGTCATTGGTAATGTTAGTGTGGCTTTAAAGAGAATGAAAGACATTTGTAGTTTTATTGTTGTATGATTAAATGTGCTGTAATATTGCAACAGTGACAGTGAAAGCAATTGGAAATCTCTGTGTCTGCCACTTCCTGTTACTGTGTAGGGATTTCCTATTACTTCCTATGAGCACCTTCAGCTGCCATCAGGTCAAGAAAGGTCACAGAGATGAACATGGTGATTCAATGTGACACAGTACAAGTCCTTATGAGATGTTTACACCTGTAATGATTATGTATAAAGGCCTGTCAGACTGCTTGACCTTTGACCATGTCACCACTGTTTCCTATGAGGGTTCATGTGTAGTAATGAACATGGTGAAACACGCCAACATGAAGACTCCATATAAAAACAGCACAAAGCCTGTATTTGAAACATAGACCAACTTTACACCTGACTGCATGTCTGACCAACATCCAGCCTCTGAGCTGCCTGAGCCATCCCTGTGTTTCTGAGCTGCTACCAAATAAACCACATCCTGTAATGTAATCTATACCTGATGTATGCCAGGTGTGTAGCAGACATGTTACCTCAGGTCTCTCTGTCATGCTGCCTCTCAGCTGACTCTGCAGTGGTTCACTGGCTCCTTCAGTGTGGTCTTGCTGTCAGACAGATTGAATTATTATCAGTCATCCAGGTCATTTACATTCAAAAGGCTGAAGTGAGACAACTGTACTTGTAGAGTTTCCTTATAGATGTGTTGCTGCTCCTCCAAGCAGCTTCATCACTTCCTGAGCTGCAGTCTGCACATGCAGCTGCCTCACTTCAGCCTGTGGAACATTAGTGATGTTCTGACCCTTTTAGAGGGCCTCACTGATGTCACACACAGCACAGATGACACAGTCCACTCTGATGATTGTCCAGGTGTCATAATAATCCATCCATCTTCAACCCACTTATCCAGGGCCAGGTTGTGGAGCAGCAGTCTAAGCAGAGACACCCAGACCTCCCTCTCAGCAGACACTTCTTCCAGCTCTTCTGGGGGACTCCACAGCTGTTCCCTGACCAGCCGGGAAACACAGTCTGTCCACTGCATCCTGTGTCTCCTCCAGGGTCTGCTCCTAGTGGGACATGCCTGGAACACCTACCCAGGGTAAATACAACAAAAGTTACACACAGGATTCACACATGAGTAAAAATCCAAACATTCCAGAGGTCAAACACTACTGTCTGACCTCTGGAACAGTATAGACAATAGATTAGATTAGACAATAGACTTCCTATGAGCAGGGTTAGGCGGCTTGCCTGTCATAATGGCAAGTGGCACAGACATGGCGCCTCAATATGTCAGAGGTCTAATCTTTATCTACATGTAACATTTTGAATGAAGGTTCTGTGTGAAAGCATGCCCAAACGGCATGCCTTCAAAGTTTGACAGTGATTTGATGCCTGTGGGGAGGGTTGATCGCAGTTTTTCGGAATTTTTTCGGATACCGTTTGTCCGATCGCTACCAAACCTCAGAGGATAGTAGTCCTGACCGAGCCGGTCGATTTGATGTATAATTTGTAGGGGTGGCTAGCGCTAGTTAGCTGTGTAATGAATTTGGGGCTTTTATTTTGAAAATCAGTGTGTGTCTGTGTAAGTGTGTGTGTGTGCGGGGGTGGGTTGGGGACACTCCCTAATGCATGTTAAAACATGTTTAAGTGTTTTATTTTGAAAATCTGAATGTCAGCCTTTTCCTGTTATTGTGCAGGGTCTTTTATTTTGAAAATCCCTGTTTGTGTGTCTGTGTGTTGGCAGCTGTGTATAGTGTGTGTCTGCATATTTCTGGGTGGCTTGTGTGTAGTTTACCAGGCCTAGTAAGGTGTGTAATGATTTGGAGGCTTTTATTTTGAAAATCAGTGTGTGTGTGTGTGTGTTTGTGTGTGTCTGTGTGCATGTGTGAGTGTAGTTGTGTATGTTCCTGTATGGTTGTGTATGTATGTGTGTGTCTGCCTCTGTATGGATCAATACAGTGTAATTACATTGGGTTGAATGAGCCCAATGCATTGTTAATGGGAGCGGCCATCTTTGGTGATGTCATCAGAGAAGCCTCCAAGTCAGTTGGGGCATCTGTGTAGGTTACCATGGAAACGGCTGCCTCAACCCCCCCAGCCCCCCTTCTGTTGCAGAGGTGTGTGTGTCTGTCTCTGTATGGATCAATACAGTCTAGTTACATTGGGTTGAATGAGCCCAATGCATTGTCAATGGGAGCGGCCATGTTAGGTGATGTCATCAGAGAAGCCTCCAAGTCAGTTAAAGCACCTGTGGAGGTTACCCTGGAAACGGCCCCCTCGGCCCTCCCACCCCCCTCCCTTCTGTTGCAGAGTGAGAGAGCAGAGACTCTGTAGCTGCTTCTGAGAAAACTCAGAGGCAGCTAGAAAAAGCCTCCCAAACAACTTCTTTTTACTGGACAACGAAAAGTCACAGAGAAAAAATTCTTTCACCGTGAGCGCCAGGCACTTGTCTACTAATGCCATTTTCAAATTCATGTGTTTTGATCGACGTATGTGATTTTTCTGGCAGGTTAGAAATGCCTTGCCCATCAGGATTTTCATCTGAAATCTTGGCCAAGTTTAACATGGGAGCGGATGGGAGGAGGGAGTGGCGCTCCCTTCGCTTGAGGGTCACCTGACCAAAAACCGTGGGTCACATGACAAAAAGGGGCGCACCAGCTTGACCGGGACAAAAATCCCTACGTTTTGATAAGATATTTATGTATGTGGAGCACCCGGTGTGGCCACAAATTGAAGTAGTTTACCTTTTTTTTCTGTTTTGGAAAAAACAAGGAAAGTTAGAGTGCGTGACATCATCCCACTCTAGCGGAGAGAGAGAAAAATGTTCCAAACCCACGTCAAAACGTAAACTGCCAAATCTCCTAAACTAAGCAAAATTCAAGCACACATGTATATAGAAAAGATGTAGGTCTACTTGTGCTGATTCCTCTAAACCGAAAATCATGTCTGTAGGTGACAGTATGCCGGCGCTATGTGGACTCAAAGAGACCCCGGTTTTGGGGTTTTTTGCCTTTTTTTCTCGCTCTCTCCATTCACCGTCTATGTCGTTCGCCCACTGGTTTTTCGCGAATAACGCGAAAACCGTACGTCGGAACGGAAAGAAAAGTCATAGCACACCATTCCCGATATGGCCGGACGTTCTGTGAAAGTTTCAGGTCGCTGGCGCGAAAGCTGTAGGACTAGTTACGCGCCGAAAAATTGTCCAGAAGAAGGAGAATAAGAAGAATAAGTATGAGCAATAGTAATAGTGGAACAATGCCCTAGGGCAGAGCCTATTGTAAAGCCTGCGGCTTTACAATAGGCTCTGCCCTAGGGCATTGGCCCACTAACTAGAAAATTTCACAAGAAATTTTGAGTGGGCCAATGCGCGCTCGCCCACACTCTGCTGCCGGTTCGCCCCCCTATAAATGCTTTTGAAAGACACCGCCATCACTGCCACATGTCAGTAAGTCCACTGATGACATTTCATGGTTTTACAGTGTTTCTGATTGGTTTTACATAAGGTTTAATAGGCCCTAAGCTTCTCCATTCATTCTGAATGGGGAAATCCTAAAGATGTGGATGCAACTTAAGCAGCCATAAGGACAAGTTGGGCAAAACAGATGAAAATGAGGACTCAATATGATAAAGTCCAACTACTTCTGAGTTGTCTAAAGTTGAAATGAATATTCTGTGTAGAGGCATGCCAGACTGATAGGCTTCCAAAGTTGACTGGGTTTTGTCAGGGATCTCACCTCAGTGATTTCCCATTATTTCCTATGAGGAGGGTGATGTCAGCTTAAGTGGCTTGCCTGTAAATATGGTAGGTGGTACAGACATGGTGCCTCAATATGTCAGAGGTCTGATGTTTATCTACATTTAGCATTTTGAATGAAGGTTCTGTGTGAAAGCATGCCCAAACGGCATGCCTTCAAAGTTAGGTGTGTTTTCATTCTGACTTGGCTGTTTTCCCTGTATTTCCTATGGGAAGAATTCAGTTTAGTTTTGGGGCGGATTCTCACACACCATCATTCCAATCGCTACCAAAAGTCATAGCACACCATTCCAGACCGAGCCGGTCGATTTGATGTATAACATGTGTGGCTGCACTCAAAACTGCGGAGGAGAGTTACGCGTCAAAGTTTCTGAAAGTGCAGTTATAAGTAAATACTAGAAAATTTCACAAGAAATTTTGAGTGGGCCAATGCGCGCTCGCCCACACTCTGCTGCCGGTTCGCCCCCCTATAAATGCTTTTGGAAGACACCGCCATCACTGCCACATGTCAGTAAGTCCACTGATGACATTTCATGGTTTTCCAGTGTTTCTGATTGGTTTTATATAAGGTTTAATAGGCCCTAAGCTTCTCCATTCATTCTGAATGGGGAAATCCTAAAGATGTGGATGCAACTTTGGCTGCTATTTTATGGAGTTGGGCAAAACAGATGAAGATGAGGACTCAATATGATAAAGTTCAACCTCTTATGAGCAGTTAACAGTTGAAATGAATATTCTGTGTAGAGGCATGCCAGACTGATAAGCGTTCAAAATTGAGTGGGTTTTGTCAGGGATCTCACCTCATTTCCCATTATTTCCTATGAGGAGTGTTGTGTCAGCTTAACTGGCTTGCCTATAAATATGGTAGGTGGTACAGACATGGTGCCTCAATATGTCAGAGGTCTGATGTTTATCTACATTTTACATTTTGAATGAAGGTTCTGCGTGAAAGCATGCCCAAACGGCATGCCTTCAAAGTTAGGTGTGTTTTCATCCTAAGTTGGCTGTTTTCCCTGTATTTCCTATGGGAAGAATTGAGTTTAGTTTTGGGGCCGGTTCTCACACACTGTCTGTTCAATCGCTACCAAAAGTCATAGCACACCATTCCAGACCGAGCCGGTCGATTTGATGTATAACACGTGTGGCTGCACTCAAAACTGCGAGAGGAGTTACGCGTCAAAGTTTCTGAAAGTGCAGTTATAAGTAAATACTAGAAAATTTCACAAGAAATTTTGAGTGGGCCAATGCGCGCTCGCCCACACTCTGCTGCCGGTCCATCCATCCCACTTGCCAAAACCATAACATTTTGATTCAGTAAGATAAAGTCCAACTACTACTGAGTTGTCTAAAGTTGAAATGAATATTCTGTGTAGAGGCATGCCAGACTGATAGACTTCCAAAGTTGGCTGGGTTTTGTCAGGGATCTCACTGATTTTCCATTATTTCCTATGAGGAGGGTTAGGTCAGCTTAACCGGCTTGCCTGTAAATATGGTAGGTGGTACAGACATGGCGCCTCAATATGTCAGAGGTCTAATCTTTATCTACATTTAACATTTTGAATGAAGGTTCTGTGTGAAAGCATGCCCAAACGGCATGCCTTCAAAGTTAGGTGTGTTGTCATCCTAACTTGGCTGTTTTCCCTGTATTTCCTATGGGAAGAATTCAGTTTAGTTCTGGGGGCAGGTTCTCACACACCGTCCAGTCCAATCGCTACCAAAAGTCATAGCACACCATTCCAGACCGAGCCGGTCGATTTGATGTATAACACGTGTGGCTCGACTCAAAACTGCGGGAGGAGATACGCGTCAAAGTTTCTGAAAGTGCAGTTATAAGTAAATACTAGAAAATTTCACAAGAAATTTTGAGTGGGCCAATGCGCGCTCGCCCACACTCTGCTGCCGGTTCGCCCCCCTATAAATGCTTTTGGAAGACACCGCCATCACTGCCACATGTCAGTAAGTCCACTGATGACATTTCATGCTGTTACAGTGTTTCTGATTGGTTTTACATAAGGTTTAATAGGCCCTAAGCTTCTCCATTCATTCTGAATGGGGAAATCCTAAAGATGTGGATGCAACTTTGGCTGCTATTTTATGGAGTTGGGCAAAACAGATGAAGATGAGGACTCAATATGATAAAGTTCAACTCCTTATGAGCAGTTAACAGTTGAAATGAATATTCTGTGTAGAGGCATGCCAGACTGATAAGCGTTCAAAGTTGACTGGGTTTTGTCAGGGGTCTGACCGATTTTCCATTATTTCCTATGAGGAGGGTTAGGTCAGCTTAACCGGCTTGCCTGTAAATATGGTAGGTGGTACAGACATGGCGCCTCAATATGTCAGAGGTCTGATGTTTATCTACATTTAACATTTTCAATGAAGGTTCTGTGTGGAAGCATGCCCAAACGGCATGCCTTCAAAGTTAGGTGTGTTTTCATCCTAACTTGGCTGTTTTCCCTGTATTTCCTATGGGAAGAATTCAGTTTAGTTCTGAGGGCGGTTGTCACACACCATCATTCCAATCGCTACCAAAAGTCATAGCACACCATTCCAGACCGAGCTGGTCGATTTGATATATAACACGTGTAGGTTAACTCAAAACTGCGAGAGGAGTTGCGCGTCAAAGTTTCTGAAAGTGCAGTTATAAGTAAATACTAGAAAATTTCACAAGAAATTTTGAGTGGGCCAATGCGCGCTCGCCCACACTCTGCTGCCGGTTCGCCCCCCTATAAATGCTTTTGGAAGACACCGCCATCACTGCCACATGTCAGTAAGTCCACTGATTCCACTTTTCCATTATTTCCTATGAGGAGGGTTAGGTCAGCTTAAGTGGCTTGCCTGTAAATATGGTAGGTGGTACAGGTAGAGGTGGTACAGGTGGTAGAGGCATGCCAGACTGACAGGCTTCCAAAGTTGACTGGGTTTTGTCAGGGTTGTCAGTGATTTTCCATTATATCCTATGAGGAGGGTTAGGTCAGCTTAAGCTGCTTGTCTGTGAAAAAGGTAAGTGGCACGGACATGAGGACTCAATATGAATCCTCAATACTCAATATGTCAGAGGTCTAATGTTTGTGTTTTACTTTCTCTCACCAGATGGAATTCTGCTGTCTTCCCTGCAGTCATGTGACCTCCCTGTCTTTGGATTTTCTGCCTGGTCCACAGTGTCCCTCATCCTTTTCATCCACTGTTTAAAGAAAGACATAAAAAGCTGTCAGATGTAGATTCAGATTTGAAACTGAGTGTCCACAATAACAAAGCAGTCATAATATCCACAGCAGTGTGCATGTAAGAAAATGTCTGTTTGAACATGGACTGTAACTGGATTTACGTCTTATTGTAATAAAGATTCTGCATCAAGGTATGCCAGACTGCCTTTATTTTCACTAAAGCATTGTTTCCTATGAGGGTTATTGTTTAGAATTAAACTGTGTGTGTGTGTGTACCTGTGACCTCTGACTGTGCTGGCTGAGCCTCCTGTCTGCTTCTGTGTGCTGCTGCCAAAGAATCCTTCCCAGGGGGACCACCATCTTGCCATGAATCCACTGATGCTGCTTCATGATCTTCCCATGTCTCAGACAGGATTTGCAGGGAACACCAACTGGAGATCTTCTGGGCATCTTCAGCACTGTGTCCCCTCAACAGGCTTCAGTACATTTTTTCATCATTTTGAGGAACTCACCACTTAGACTGACTAAACACAATATTAAAAACCTATGGATAGCTGCTGTGATGTTCAAACCACACACAACATGTCCATCTGTCATGTGTCACCAGGCTTAAGTTGAATGGACATTCCCCTTTAAAGTTAATGGAGTACTGGATGATCACTGTGGGATAAAGTCTTAGAAAGTGTATAAAAGGCCACACACATATTAACAAACCTATTAAAGGCTACTGTGTTTATGCTAATGTATGACATATGCTTCCAAACACACAAGATGTAACCTGCACCTGATAAATGTCCATTTTTCATGTGTCACCATAATTTGAATGGAGATTCTTTAAACTTCTTAGAATACTGGATGATCAGTGAGAGATAAGGTTTCTGACCAACATCTTACCAAATATATAACTTGATGTTTTAAACCACAACATGTTATGATTACTGGAGACTAAACATTTCCCTGAAACACACACAGACACGTTCAAAGGTCTAAATCAATTTTATTTCTACACTAAATAGAACTATGATTACAATTGAACTTTAAACATGAGGTCAGTGCTCTTCAGGTTTTTCTAGAAAGACACAAAAAGACAAATCATCAACCACAATATTATAGCATTGCTCACTTGAACATTTGTCAGAACTGCCATGACAGTCTGCAAACTTACTGGCTGTTTGTGAGCAACAGCTGCTGATGAGGTCTCCAAGGCCTGGATCATCTTCGTGGACTCCTCGTGTCCTATAAATAAGTATGTCAACATGAAAATAAATGTTACTGTGTGTATGGGACATTTTGAGCATGAAACAACCTCCTGTAACATTTACAACACGTACCTGGACCAAAGAGGAAGTCCAGCTGGTATTCCTGCTCCACAGTGTAGCTGCCTGGGTCCCTGGAATCCTTTGGTCTGCTTCCTGTCCAGCAAAGACAAAACAAACAATTGCATCAGTGCACAGTTCTTTATGAGTGATCTGATGAATATGTTTGAATGTAAAATACTTATCTTTGTGTTGGTGGTGCTGCCTGGGTCCCTGGAATCCTTGGTCAGCTTCCTGTCCAGCAAAGACAAAAAACAATTGCATCAGTGCACAGTTCTTATGAGTGATCTGATGAATATGTTTGAATGTAAAATACTTATCTTTGTGTTGGTGGTGCTGCCTGGGTCCCTGGAATCCTTTGGTCAGCTTCCTGTCCAGCAAAGACAAAACAAACAATTGCATCAGTGCACAGTTCTTTATGAGCAGTCTGGTCAATATGTTTGAATGTAAAATACTTATCTTTGTGTTGGTGGTGCGGCCTGAGTCCCTGGAATCCTTCGGTCAGCTTCATATTCAGCAAAGACAAAAACAAAGACAATTGCATCAGTGCACAGTTCAATGTAAGTGATCTGATGAATAATTTTTAATATAAATAAAATACTTATCTTTATGTTTTTTTTTTTTTCCCTTGAACAAACTGTGATGATCCATCTGAGAAGCCTCCTCTTGGACTGAATAAAACTAAAACTGAATCAAAACTGGAATGAAGTTAACAGGTACAAGGAACGTCATTGTCTGATAACACACAAACATAAAATATCTTCACATTTACCTCACTTTCTTCCCTCATTGTTTCCTTCTCCCCGGAACTGCAGCAACACCCAGAAACCTAAAACATCTGGAACATTCTGAAAACTGGGTTAGTGCTGCACATAAAATACATAAGAACACATTTTAACATATGGAACACAGCAATGAACAAAAACAATTAGCCCCAGACCTGAACACAGCAGGTGTCGACGGGAGAAAAGCCTGATCTGTCGGACCTCATTCAACCGGTCGTGCCCCGTTTATGCAGGCTCCAACCAGCTGTCTAAGGCCAGACCGGGGTTCTCCCGCTCTACCTCGGTGTTTTCTGTGTCCACCTACAACGTTTTGAACATTCTAAAACCTGGTCATGAGGCTACTACATAATAACAAATACAGTAAATAAACAGAGCGCAGCCCCAGACCTAAAAAAGAAGTGCAGACTGACGGCAAAACGGGTGTCTGCAGGAGAATAGCCAGATCTGTCGGACCTCATCCAACCGGTTGTGCCCCGTTTATGCAGACTCCAACCGGTGTCAAAGGCCAGACCGGAGTTCCCCTGTTCTACCTCGGCGTTTTGAACGTCCACTTGTTGGAGACCGTTTGAAAAAAAGGAACCAGAAACGGTTGCACTGATTGATGGCAAAACGGGCGTCTGCAGGAGAATAGCCAGATCTGTCGGACCTCATCCAACCGGTTGTGCCCCGTTGATGCAGACTCCAACCAGTGTCAAAGGCCAGACCGGAGTTCCCCCGTTCTTCCTCGGCGTTTTGTATGTCCACTTGATTGACGTTATTTCAATTATTAACTGAAAACGGTAGCGCTACTTGACGGCAAAACGGGCGTCTGCAGGAGAATGGCCAGATCTGTCGGACCTCATCCAACCGGTTGTGCCCCGTTGATGCAGACTCCAACCAGCTGTCAAAGGCCAGACCGGAGTTCCCCCGTTCTTCCTCGGCGTTTTGAACGTCCACCTGTTGGAGGTTGTTTGAAGATTAACAGCAAACGGTAGCGCTGACTGACGGCAAAACGGGCGTCTGCAGGAGAATGGCCAGATCTGTCGGACCTCATCCAACCGGTCGTGCCCCGTTGATGCAGGCTCCAACCAGCTGTCTAAGGCCAGACCGGAGTTCCCCCGTTCTTCCTCGGCGTTTTGAACGTCACTTGTTGGGGATTGTTCGAAAAACGAACCAGAAACGGTTGCACTGATTGATGGCAAAACGGGCGTCTGCAGGAGAATGGCCAGATCTGTCGGACCTCATCCAACCGGTTGTGCCCCGTTGATGCAGACTCCAACCAGTGTCAAAGGCCAGACCGGAGTTCCCCTGTTCTTCCTCGGCGTTTTGAATGTCCACCTGTTGAGATTATTTGTAAAAAGGACACTGAAGCGCTGACTGACGGCAAAACGGGCGTCTGCAGGAGAATGGCCAGATCTGTCGGACCTCATCCAACTGGTTGTGCCCCGTTGATGCAGGCTCCAACCAGCTGTCTAAGGCCAGACCGGAGTTCCCCCGTTCTTCCTCGGCGTTTTGAACGTCCACCTGTTGGAGGTTGTTTGAAGATAAACTGCAAACGATAGCGCTGATTGACGGCAAAACGGGCGTCTGCAGGAGAATGGCCAGATCTGTCGGACCTCATCCAACCGGTTGTGCCCCGTTGATGCAGACTCCAACCGGTGTCAAAGGCCAGACCGGAGTTCCCCCGTTCTTCCTCGGCGTTTTGAACGTCCACTTCTTGGGGATCGCTTGAAAATGACCCGAAAACTGAAGCGCTGACTGGCGGCAAAACGGGCGTCTGCAGGAGAAAAGCCAGATCTGTCGGACCTCATCCAACCGGTCGTGCCCCGTTGATGCAGACTCCAACCGGTGTCAAAGGCCAGACCGGAGTTCCCCCGTTCTTCCTCGGCGTTTTGAACGTCCACCTGTTGGAGATGCCTTGAAAACGAACTGAAAACCGAAGCGCTGACTGACGGCAAAACGGGCGTCTGCAGGAGAATGGCCAGATCTGTCGGACCTCATCCAACCGGTCGTGCCCCGTTTATGCAGACTCCAACCAGTGTCAAAGGCCAGACCGGAGTTCACCTGCTCTTCCTCGGCGTTTTGAACGTCCACCTGTTAGAGATGCCTTGAAAATGAGCTGAAAACTTAAGCGCAGACTGACGGCAAAACGGGTGTCTGCAGGAGAATGGCCAGATCTGTCGGACCTCATCCAACCGGTTGTGCCCCGTTGATGCAGACTCCAACCGGTGTCAAAGGCCAGACCGGAGTTCCCCTGTTCTTCCTCGGCGTTTTGAACGTCCACTTCCTGGGGATGGCTTGGAAATGACCCGAAAACTGAAGCGCTGACTGACGGCAAAACGGGCGTCTGCAGGAGAACGGCCAGATCTGTAGGACCTCATCCAACCGGTTGTGCCCCGTTGATGCAGACTCCAACCGGTGTCCGAGGCCAGACCGGAGTTCCCCCGCTCTTCCTCGGCGTTTTGAACGTCCACCTGTTGGAGGTTGTTTGAAGATAAACCGCAAACGGTAGCGCTTATTGACGGCAAAACGGGCGTCTGCAGGAGAACGGCCAGATCTGTCGGACCTCATCCAACCGGTCGTGCCCCGTTGATGCAGACTCCAACCAGCGTCCGAGGCCAGACCGGAGTTCACCTGCTCTACCTCGGCGTTTTGAACGTCCAGTTTTTTGTTTAGAAAATGAAACGAGCTTCAGCCAAGTCTGCCACGTTTACCTTAGTACACAGTACACTGGACTGTGGTAACTATGGTAGCTTTGCAGCACACCAGATTGAAGGCAGACTTGTGGCTGGGAAATATAAATGTGGTCCAGTAACGTGCGCTTGTCGGTAGTCGCAGCCGTTATGAGCTGAGTGTAGCCTTTGGACCTAAACAGCTCCTGGATGACTTTCTTGCCCTCACTAAGAAGGTCTTCGTTGAAGTCCCCACACACGACGACGGTCTCATGGCCCGTGGCGTCTAAGGAGTCGAGCAGTCTCCGCATGTTTGGAAGAAATTTCTCCAAAGCGTAACTCGGTGGTCTGTAAACAGCTGCGATCAACGCAACGAGCGGCTGTTCGACCTTGACGAGTACAAATTCCAGGTCAGCGACGTTCTGCACAAAGTGCCTGACCTCGGCTTGAAGACCGCTTCGACAGTACACCGCAACTCCACCTCCGTCTTTTTCCGCCATGTCGGAATAAGTCGCGTACGACGCGTGCCTGTGTCGCCAGAACACGTCATAGCCGTCTAACTGGAAGCGTGGAGGAACCGAGGAGCCCGACAAATGCGTTTCCGTAACGCACAAGATGTCGGCAAGTCTGAGTTCATGATGGCATTTCATGTCCTCCATGTGTGTCGGTAAACCTTGCGCGTTGTGGTGGATAACGGTCAGTGTCTCGGGGGCTCTGTCTGCTGACATCGCGTAACGTAGCAGCGGTGTTGTGTCGGCGAACGACGCGTGCCTCATGGTTTTGAGCGCGGCCGTGATTTTCGGGTCGGCGTATATTTTCTTCTCGTCAAAGTCAACGACGTGGAGACCTTGAAGCGAGGTGGTTCGGCTGAGCGCAACGTACGCCATTCCTGGCTCGAAAATACGCTTCAAACTTACCACTGCCGACTGCATGGTCATGCCTTGCACTTTGTGACAAGTGCAGGCAAAGGCCAGCTTGATGGGGAACTGCCTGCGGACCACCCCTTTCCTGAGGATTTCCTCATTCTGATCCACGTAGACGAGGTTGTCCGATCGGCCCTGAATCTTGCGACGGAACTTCTGTCCAGCTGTCGGGTTGTCCAGTTTGAGGCCAAGGAGCCTGATCTGCGTCGGTCCCGGTCGGGTGCTCTCGACGATGTTTGCGATGGTCCCAAACGTCCCGTTGACAAGCCCGTCCTCCACATCCAGGTTTCTGATGACCATGACGCGTGCTCCGAGAGCAACCTGCAACACGTCGGGTAGATCTCTCTTCTTCCCTTTCTGTTCTTTAGTGCAGAAGGTCATCTCACCTGTACGAAGGTCCTTTCTGTAGTCCTCTGCGTGAATGGTTACGACGTCAGACACCAGGGAAGCTACCGCTTGAGCGTTGTACTCGTCGACCTCCTTGTTTGTAGCGTAAATGTGCAGGGCTTCGGCTGGACAGTCTTTGATGTCACGGCAGGCCTTCGCGAGCAAGGCTTTGTCGTCGTCTCTCAGGGAGTCCGTCTTTTCCCTCACTCTTATGCGATTTAAGAGCTCGGCGAAGGGGCGATCGTCCTTCTGGCGCATGATTTCAGTGAGCTCGATCATTTGAAAGTAATCTTTCCACAGATCGAGCTCGCCTTCCTCATAAACGCACAGCGGCTTGGCTCTACCAGCGGGCGGTAGCTGGTAAAAGTCGCCGACGGCAAGGATGGACAGTCCTCCGAATGGCTTCTTGTTTCCCTTGATCTGCTGAAACCGCCAGTGGATGTAGGAAAACAACTCCTTTGAAACCATGGATATCTCGTCGATGATGAGGATCTCCGCGTAGGACAAAGCCGCTCGCATTTCGTCCAGAGCGTTACCGAGTCCTTGGTAAGGGGGCCGCAAATTTCTTGGCAGTTTAAGAAGGCAGTGCAGCGTTTTCCCAGAAATGTTGAACGCTGCAGTGCCAGTGAACGCGGAAAGAAGAACCGCGGGCTGGGACATGTCTGCCTGGTCACGAAACCTGGGGAGCTGTCGCAAAACTGTGGTCGCCTCTTCGTAAATGCATTTGATGACGTGCGACTTGCCACAGCCAGCTCCTCCAGAGACAAAGTAAAAGAATTGCTCAGGATTCTGTCCCCACAAACGCCTGAAGCACCATTGACGGACAGCGTAGAAAATGCAAGCCTGCGTTTCGTTTAGGCTACGGTACATTTTCCTCACAAAGTCAGGGCTTAACTTTGGCGCTGCCACCGTCGGAAGGAGGACGCTGACGTCGAAAACTTGGAAGTCAGGAATGTCATCGTGCTCCCCAGCATCGATGGGCTCCCTTTCGTCGAGACATTCCAAGCGATCTACCTCAACCTCGGGCGCGAAGCAGTTCCACGCGTTGAGAGCGGGGCCTTCCCTCCGGACGCGCTCCAGCGCTTCGTCGATCTGCTCGCTGTGACGCTCAAACAATTTCTTGTTTCGATCGACGACCGCGCGAACTTCGTAGCCCCACTTACGACCGCTTTTGTAGAACTGCTCGTAGGTCGGGCATTCTTCTGTCTTCAGGTCCTCGTCGGTCCGGTAGGGGAAATAGAGCTTTACCAACCGGCCGTAAAACTTTTCCGGTTGCTTCTTCTCCGAGAACCGCGCGTACCTAACGACAGCGGGTTTGCCCCTCGTCCTCTTCTGGATGAACCCTTTGTCGTTTAAGAGCGCGATAACGTTCTTCCCTTCCGTCTGGAGACCGTACACGACCCTGTACTCGGACGCAAATCGGGCAAAGCACAGTCCCTCAAATTCGCGCGTTTCGGGTCGGTTGACGTATTTCTCGGGCAGCCCTGACATCCAAACGTCTTCTTCGTCTGGGTTCATGTTCTGCAGTCTGCTCATCGGGAGACTCATCTTCATGCCTTCGTCGTCCGTCTGGAGGAACAGCACGTCACGCGAACACTTCTTGAGGGGCAGGCTGCAGGTCCTTGCCACGGCCTCTTGCGCGCTGACCTCCCTGTGCTTGACGTACGCTTGCATGATCTGCTTCATCTCGTCCTTGGCGTTGACGTCAGTCTTCTTGACTTCGCGAATGACGCCGTCCAGCAACTCCGTCATCTCGTGCTCCGGCTTGGACACGTAGGACATCATGTACATGATGCAGCTGTAGTCGTCCATTACGTACTGGATGTCCATGTTCGCGTTCCATGCTCGGAGCAAGTCTGCGTTGTAGTTGTTGACCCAGCAGTCGTTGGGATGACGCTTCAACAAAATCTGGTGTCCGCCGCTCAGGTCGAAGACGCTGCGCAGATACTGTTGGTAAGTCAACTTACAACGTCGGAGTAGGTCAGCCAAGTCTTTGAATGATGCGTTGGCATCATTGAGCAAAAGTCGGACTGGCTCGAGCTTTGCTTGAGCGTCGCGTTGTTTGCTCCCGAGGGTTTTCTCGATCCGTTTCGGTTTCGCGTGGCCGATGATCAAGTGTTTCCTCTTCTCTTTCTCTTTCTTCTTCTCCTTCTCCTGCTCGTCCTCGGGGTCGCCGTCCGAGCTTGGGAAGGTGATCATGGTGATGTCCACGGGCAACTTGGGAAATCCAAACCTGCAGGAGACGTTGCCTTTCCTGCAGGATTTCGAATGTTTCCTGCTGTGGACTTGAACCTCAGACACAATTTTGTGGAGCTCAGGGTCTGCCTCCGGATCGGGCATCCGGCACGTCACATATTTGTCTATAAATGCGTAGATGCGGTCTTCGATGTCCACACCTAATTTGGGCGCATTTTTGATCCAAACCAGCATGTGTATGTGCGGGCTGCCTCTGGCTTGGAATTCGACGCGGTAGAAGAAATCCTCTACTTCCCCGATGGGCTGCGCGGGCGACAAGATCAAATGACTCATCAGCGCGTCGACACGTTGTTCAAACATGCGCATGACGGTGACTGGATTGCTCCGGAGAACGTCGCACTTTGCATTCCAGTCAAGCGCGGAAAAGTCCACCTCTTCGCCTTGTTGCGCTTTGATGGCCTCGACGACCTCAGGCCACCTCATTTCAGCAGCAGAGAAAGTCAAGAAAAAGGTTGGCTTTCCCAGCTGCCTCACCATCGCGTGGAGGTCTTTCAGCGCTGCATCCCAATAGGCCGGCGTGCCTCTAAGAGGTTTCATAAAACGCACCGCCTCTCTATTAGTTATCAGCTGCTCTAGCTCGTCCTTATCTTGCAGCATTTTGTTGCAGACTGCGCGGCCATCTTTGGTTACCGGTTTACTTTTTCGCATTTGAATCGACATGCTCTCGGTAGCCATGTGCGTTTCAATGACGAACTGAGCGAAGAACAAATAGCTCTGATCCACGGCAAAACGGGTGTCGACGGAGAAAAGCCTAACATTGAAATACATGCTAGGTGAAACCCTGACCTGTCGGACCTCATCCAAAGTGTTGTGCCCCGTTGGGAACTGCACAGGAAAGGCCATAGCTTCAAGCTTCGGAATGGCGAAGAAACCAACGGGCCGGTTTCCTTGGGCAGGGGCGACGCTAAATATTCCGTGGCCGTATGACAAAATGTCCTGTGCGATGTCTGCAGGCTGCATGCAGGTATCTAAGGCCAGACCAGGGTTCTCCTGTCCTTCCTCGGCGTTTTCCGCGTCCGCTTCTTCCGGTTCACTTGCGACGTTTGATGGCCCAGCCTGCTCAGCTGCTTCGGCGTTCTGTTCGTTTTCAAATGCGTCGTCATCGAAGACGCTGTCAAAATTAGCATCCTCGAGGATGAATACGTCGCTGTATTCGGAGTGCATCTCTTTTAGTTTTGAAAGCGCCGCAAGAACGTTGGTCATGTTTACTGTGTAGAAGTGCTGATGTCCTTTAAACGTTAGGCGACGTTTTAGCTTGACCTGAAGCAACTGGGCTTCGTGACTCGGCCTCGGTAGTGAATTTACTGTTGTCTCTACCTCTGACGGTACGCAGACAACCGCGCCATGTACTGCTCTCTGCTGTCCTTTGGGAAGCGTGACTATTTTTGCGAAAGGCAAGACTTTTGCAATCAATTGCCTTTCGAGTACATTTAAAGCGCGCAGTTCGGGGGGGATGGGGGCTACATCTAAACGATTTGCCACTGCGACGGATGGCATGTTTCCTCGGTAGAGGTGCCGGTCACAAGTATGGCAGATCCACTCCAGCATTCTGTGTTGGGGAGTGTTACAAGGGGCCGAACAGTCACCGCCACATACATGAACATATGTTCCAGTCAAGCAAGCCTCTACCACGCGAAGGTTTTTAACGTATTTTGATCTGTTACATGGCTTGACTTGATTTGGAAACAGAGTTCTGTGGCACACGGTACAAACGTGCGTGGGTCCATTCCGAATGGCTTCCCGGAACGCAGAAATCGCAGCTTGCATGACTGTGTTGACCACAACCTGGCGCGGGACTTCAGGTTGGGGAGTTTGCTGTCGGCGGATTGTGGCCTGCTTATATTTTGTTGTTATTCGCAATGCGCACCGAATTTTGTGATATATATGGACAGCAGGAGTTGAGGCCAATGTGCTTTTTTTGTGTCGGGTGCACTGGTGTATGTGACGTGACCTAAACTGTTTATCAGTGTGATACCTTGTGTGCAAAGTTTGTTTTTTCTTTTCCCTGTAGGTTTGGTCATGTGCGTACTTAGCTGACATATATATTTTTTTGTTCTGTCTTACAGTAGCTTGTTTGTATTTCTGTGCCACATCTCTTTTCTGTCTGCTCTGAAAAGCAGCATCAGTATTGTATCGCCTGACGATGTACTCCTTCTTTTTCTGTTGTACACAGACATCAGTGTTGTATTTTTTTACTTTGTGTGCTCTTACATAGTTTTGAACATTAGGATCTCGATAATAGTGTTTTACTGATGCCTGCTTTTGTTTACGGTACGTGTCGTCCTGGGAATACTTTGTTTTGACAGCCAGAGCTTTTTTCATTCGAAATTCAAAGCAGCTAGCATATCGCCGTTTATCATGTTCCGTCTTATACTTTCTTCTTAGTTGTTTTGGAGTTACACCGCTTTCCCATTCATGGACCTTGCGCATCGTTTTTCTGCGTCGCTCTTTGTTTACTTTGGACGCGCTTTTTGATGAGTGTGTGGTTTTACTGGTCAAATTCTTGAGTAGTCCTTCACCAGTGCAGCTGTGTGATTTGGGGGGATCTAAACGTATTTGTGCCGTCTTCTCACAGATCTGAGCAACTGTTTGTACGTCTGATTGTGTAGCTGTTTGGGTGCTGCTGATTGCTGGCTTCTCTGTGTTAATAACTACTGGTTTAGGACTCTCCTTGGACGATGGTGCAGTTGCAGATCTTTTGGGTTGAGTTGCCACGTTGACATTGTCAAAAGAAACGGGCACGAACTCGTAGCCAGCATAAGCACCACGACCTTCAAATAGTTTGTGCAAGTGTTCGATCAAGTCGGTCAGGTGCGCAAAAGTCAACATAACAGCAGTTCCTCCTGGTTGGGGAAAGCCTGCTGCACTTCTGGAGTGTGGATCGAACACTCCATAGCGTCCTGATCGGTCACGAAATACCGCAACAAACTCGGGGGACACGACGAGCAATGCCTGGCTGACATCTTGCGACAGACACTGAAGACGCGCGGCAAGTGGCAAATACCAATTCTGCCTTCGAGTGCTGTCGGGGTCTCCTTTCAGGTTTCCCAACCTGATCTCAGCCATGCGGACGTTGTACAAATCGGTGTCCGTCTGCACCTGCTGGGGCAACTCCTCTACGGCGAGGTGATCGCTCCGAAACTTACCATCTCTTAAAAGGTTTGTCTTAACCTCAACATAGACAGAGTCACCGCGCGCAAGGACTCTGTCAAGATCTGACGTGTTGAAGCACAAACCTTCATGCTGGTAGGCCAGGAACAGTAGAGCGTTACAGGCACACTGATGGTTTCGTGAAAACGAACTGAACCTGTAATCGCCCTGACTGTGCGTCGCTCTGACAGAACAAACGCGTTTACCTGGGCCTTTAGCTGTCCGTGGTGGTGTGTGTGAATCCTGTGTGTGAGGAGTAACTGTCATTACTACTACTGTATGTAACAGGTTGATTCAAAAACAGAACATTAAACCTAATTTGAAGCCCAACTAACAGCAGAGAATGTGTACATACAAAAATAGTATTTGTAGCCCTACTTTACCTGAAGCTGTAACAATAACAGAAGATCTACATACCTGATGAGATGAATGGGAAGCCTTCACATTCTGCAGCCAGAAGGTTCTCGACTGTGGAGGCGTCTGCACTTTGGGAACCTGGTGAAACAAAGTTTATTTTGTTTTATTTGTAGTTTTTGTTGAACTATTTCTTTGAAATCATGCCAACTACAGTCAATGTTTCATGTCTTTAATAAATAAGTGCACATATTTGTTATTTTAGCTTTGTGATACATGCAACCCAATACAGTATAACACAAGAAATAGTGTGTACAAAGTTAAGCACAGTTAAAACAGCCTACCTTGTAAGCTGGAGAATGTGATGGCGATGCCCAAAACGGTTTGGTAGGTGGAGGTGTTTCAGGCATCCGGGTTCCCATCTGATAGCAAATAAGAAACATGTAAGTAGGCCTGTCACGATAAACAATAGCAACAATACCAAATAAGACACATTTAACTTTAACTCCTGTTGTGCATATTATGTACATGTAAATAACCAAAACCATGACTGAATGTCTGTCAAGATAGAAACAATGCAAGCTAAATAAACTATGCAATTAAGAAGTGTGGAGTACATTTTCTATCATTTACTTCAGTCAGTGAATGAGGAAAAAAATGTACTTAGATATATTAAACTGAGAAGAATTTTCTGACTTTACTAAGTGGAAGATGCAAAATACATACATCTGCAGTTGGAGAATGGGAGCAGGAGGGTGCAGCATCCACTCTCTGCAACTGTGTTGGTGTCGGGGCCATCTGAGAACAGAGCATTTCTACTTTATGACTACTGAAAGACCACCTGATAAAAAACTTTTGACAAAAAAACATAATCAAAGCAAAAGCTACCATAAAAGTTGTCTGCAACATTACAGCAGAAGAAGCATTAATCACTTCTTGACTTTAAACAGGGACACCGACATAAGAACATTTACCTGTGCAGCAGGAGACTCACTGGCTGCGACCTCTGGTGGTCCAGGATCTGCCAGGTCCAGCCGTCTCCAGCGCACCTTTTGGGCCTGGGACCTCTTCCCCTTCCGTGGCATTGTCCAGTAAAAAAAATGTGCCTACCTAGACAAAAGTTAGTGAGTGTGTGTGTGTGTGTGTGTGTGTGTGTGTGTGTGTGTGTATGAGTGTGATGTGTATGTACACTGTGTGTTATTATATAGGATTTGTATGTGTGTAGAGGGTGTGTCCTGTGTCGATGTCTTCAATGAAAGAGTTGTCCAAAGAGCTGAAAGAGAAAAAAAAAAAAAAAAAAAAAAAAAATCTGTCACGACATGGTTACATTTCTACTCCAACAACAATATAAACACTATAATTTATTACATTGGAAGGTTTACAAACCATGTACAGAATCATTGTATCACTTAACATACAACATAACAGTTGTGGCTGTGTTAGTAACTTACTTTGTAGATGACTGGCTCAGAAAATACTGGGGTATCAACACACAGTATCTGTGAAGAGGACACAGAAAATCATCAACACATGCATTGTATTTACTGTGTCTTCTTGTATATGCTGCTAACACAACCCAATGACTCCATGGGTATTAATAAAGTTTTTGTTTAGGTTTAAATGAGATAAACCAAACAGGCTCATACACACAAAGAGTTCAGTAGATCTGTTGCTAAACACATCTTCATTAAACAAGTGAACAGCCTGAAACAGCCATGATCCAGATACTAGAACTGTCAGCAAACATTTGTAACAAATGATTTAACCTAATCAAATGAACTCAAAATCCATTAGTAATCCTGTACTCCTGTTAACCTCTCATTGTGATCAACAACAATTACATAATGCAATTAGCAGAAAAAGTCAATATCTTCATTCCAAAGGGCCAGATAACACCTACACATCTCCTTCAGACATGTGTTAGTCACAACATCCACTGTTTTAACAGAGACAAAATGACTGACAGGGAAGGACAACACACTGTACAGTCACATAGCTCAACAACTACAGCATTCCACCAGTAAAAATCCACATATAACAGACAAGAACACCAGCAAAGACAATCAAGCCACATTTAGATCTTTAACACAGTGCAGCCACACTGGAAGGACATGATAAAATGGAGGGCACCAGACTGTGACTGACAGAAGTCCAGGGTCATTGGAACTCTGGACAAACTCACAGTTTAATTACCAGACAACAGAAAAAATGACAGGTTTGAAACTGTTACAAAATACAGATGCTTTTACACTGTGTCACAGCTTAATTGTGACCACAGTATAACACCAAAATAATCATATGCATTTATAAGTATCCATAATATTATATTCAGCACTGACACCGTTTCACATACAGTAAAATTATGAATGAACTGCCACTGTTGATGTGTCATGATGATAAAACACAGCAGCACCAGGCTGAAACAGATGCTTAACACACTACAAAGACACTCACACCATAAACAGATCTCCACTGTGCTAACATGCTAATCTACACACCATCAATCTCATTGAGTGAGAGATAAACGACATGATACACACAGCCTTACAGAAATGAAGGCTCTCTGTTGCATTAACACTGACACACTGTTAACACACTGTTTCATTAGGGTTAATTACACAACAGCATGAAACAGCCATGATCCAGACACTGTCATTCAGCCATTTTGTGAGCCTTAAAACCTTCTAACACAGACAAAATGGATGCCAAGAGAAGAGTCAGTGACTGACAGAAGTTCAGATCAACACACTGACAACCTATTCACATACAAGGCACAAATCCACACATTAAATAAAGCAGGTAAGATGATGACACCTGACAGCACACATCAAGTCTGACCTCTAATCACACACTGTACTAATCACATGTCAAACATGGCAGACCCCACACTGACTTAAACAATCTCAGCAGCACTGATGCTTTTACACTGTCACACACAGCTTAATGAATGATGACAAAAGTATAAGACCACAATCAGTTTGTCTATGAAAGCAGCCACTCACTGACATAGCACAGCTCCTAGTTTGCCAACAGCCTAATCAATATAAATAATAGGCTAACCCACACACTAGCATCCATGTTACTACTACAAAGAGGCAGCTGATTATCCACAGACATCTGTCAGCCATTTTGTAAGCCTGAAAACCTTCTAACAGAAACAAAATGGCTGCCAGAGGCCATGACTGACAAACAGATCATGTCTTCTGTAGACAGCCTCACTGCTTAATGTAAAGAACAGCAAAAGTCAGCACAAACCAACAACCAGCAGGTGCAGTCTCACAGCTTTAGTCTGTCCCTCAGCCACATTACGCGGTTAATAAAAACACCATCAGTCTTTCAAGCTGATTTCAATCACAAAGTGACAGTGCTGTCACAAACATAGAAAAGACGTAAGCACATATTAGCATCAGAAATTAGAGGCTGCAAGACTGAAAAACACAACCTCATAGATGTAGATGTGACACAGTAGCTTCATCATGTCATTGAGGGAGACAAAGCACATCATACACACAGCCTTACAGAAATGAAGGCGCCCTGTTTCATTAGGGTTAATTACACAGCATGAAACAGCCATGATCCAGACACTGTCATTCAGCCATTTTGTAAGCCTCAAAACCTTCTAACACAGACAAAATGGCTGCCATGGAAGAACACAAAATGGATGCCAAGACTAGTCACTAGACTAGACTGACACTGTTAGCCTTTCACATGCAGCAAAATATACTAACTACTTTAATAATTAATTATTTAAATTAATTTAATTAATTAATATTAGCAATATGCAGAGAGAAGACAGCATGAAACTGCTCATTACAGAGGTTCAGCAATATTAAGCAATGCTTATATTCTCAGTTCACTGTTAAAGTGAATGAGCCCTGCTCCATTTAGCACCTGATTAACATGAGCCACAGTACTTTTCCATTAGCAGGCTAACAGCCACAGGCTAACAGCCACAAGGTAACAGCCACAAGCTAACAGCCACAAGCTAACAGCCACGCCTGTCTGTACAAACCAGCACGACACAGACCGTTTGTAAAACACACCATAACCTCCAAAAAGCAGCCAGCACCATGAGAAGAGCTTTAAGAGACATTTGTTCCAGAACATTCCATCAACAGAGCTCAGCACATGTTCAACAGGCCAACCATTAGACTCACAGCAGAGCAGGTTATTGGACAAATACACACAGCACATCCACATTATCTCCACACTGCACAATAACACCAATGTATGAAACGTTTTTAAACATGTAGCAACATTATCAGCATGAATATGTTAAGCTAGGAAGCTAACAACGAGCAGGAGGAGCAAACCGCGTCTTACCTCTCGTAAGCTGATGAAGGAGGGTCTGACCGTCAATCGCGCTACACGGTTTTTATATCAAGTCCAAGGGTCCAATCAGATGTCCCCTTCAGTGCCCGTGGACCTGGCTGTCATAGGCCGGACCGTCTGTCAGTCAGGCAAATGTCGGCCATGTTGGGCTGTGTGCAGCTCACGTAGCAGGTGTAGACACACACACACACACACACACACACACAGAGTGCCGACGTTAAATTAAGCTAGCGACGAATAGTAATAATATCATAATATATATAATATGAACCGATCAGTTCTCAGCAGATTAGACCAAAACTACGGCGAGGGGGGGGGGGGGGGGGGGGGGGGGCGCGCGCGATGCGCGAGTAGATCGCGAACTATTCAGACGATGTTTCCTGACGGAGCTCCAAAGATCTTCAGTAACAGGATGTCCCACTCTGTCCTGGTGGCTCTGTCACTGTGTGCATGTAGCAGCAGGAAAGACAGAAGGAGTGAGAGGTCTTACTGTTAGTAGGAGGCCATTAAAACACGCGTGGAATGACGTCAGTTCACGGTCCTGACGCAGGTGGAGAGGAAGGTGCACTCCTCTTCCTCAGTGATGAAGGTGAGCTGTCTGCTTAGTTTCTCTGATGTGGATTAGCCTGCTAGCTGCTGTCTGCTAACATAAGTCCATCCATCACAGAGCAGCAGTAAAATAAAGCAGGAGCACTTTGTTGTGATGACGTTAAATACACTGTAAAAATGGAGGGTTATGTTTACTACATTTATCATCGTCCATTTAATATTCTCTGTCCTCACTTGGTGCCCACAGCCTGAGCCATGACACAGACAGGACTAGTGTCCATAAGAGCTCATGGAGACATGTGGAAGATGTTTGTACTGTAAAGTTAATGTAACCACACATTGTCATGTTTTCTTGCTGCTTTCTCTCTGGATGATTTCAGCTGTTCATGCACCATGTTCCATTATATAGACACAGCTGCTGTGTGTGTGTAACAGTTAGAGCAGGTGGATCATTCTGACCTGGTTATTAAACAGTAGACAGAAAGCAGCTGTAGAGCCATAACAGTGTGGACACTGACGTCAACACAATGACACATGTGATGAAGCCAGAGCAGCACCAGCTGTGTACAGGTGGAGTTAATATGTTGTGTGAAGGCCTGTGACAGTGGGAGGCCTGCTGGCTGGGTTTACTGCTTCTACAGCCTCACAGTAGGAGTGTATACATCTGTAAAGTCATAACCACACTGACATGAGGACCACACAGACAATGTGTTGGATTATTTATTCACTGACACAGATATGATGTAGAAATGCTGGACAGCTGGATGAAAGCTGAATGTTTACAGCCTCATTCAGTGATGATACTTCCAGAAGCCTCCTCCTCCTCTGAGGAGCAGAGCTGGACACTGAGCTGCTGCAGAGCATGTAGCTGTAGCCTGTGGAACATTAGTGATGTTCTGACCCTTTTAGAGGGCCTCACTGATGTCACACACAGCACAGATGACACAGTCCACTCTGATGATTGTCCAGGTGTCATAATAATCCATCCATCTTCAACCCACTTATCCAGGGCCAGGTTGTGGAGCAGCAGTCTAAGCAGAGACACCCAGACCTCCCTCTCACCAGACACTTCTTCCAGCTCCTCTGGGGGACTCCACAGCTGTTCCCTGACCAGCCGGGAAACACAGTCTGTCCACTGCATCCTGTGTCTGCTCCAGGGTCTGCTCCTAGTGGGACATGCCTGGAACACCTACCCAGGGTAAATACAACAAAAGTTACACACAGGATTCACACATGAGTAAAAATCCAAACATTCCAGAGGTCAAACACTACTGACTGACCTCTGGAACAGTATAGACAACAGCAGCCATTGGTAATGTTAGTGTGGTTTCAAGGAGAATGAAAGACATTTGTAGTTTTATTGTTGTATGATTAAATGTGCTGTAATATTGCAACAGTGACAGTGAAAGCAATTGGAAATCTCTGTGTCTGCCACTTCCTGTTACTGTGTAGGGATTTCCTATTGCTTCCTATGAGCACCTTCAGCTGCCATCAGGTCAAGAAAGGTCACAGAGATGAACATGGTGATTCAATGTGACACAGTACAAGTCCTTATGAGATGTTTACACCTGTAATGATTATGTATAAAGGCCTGTCAGACTGCCTGACCTTTGACCATGTCACCACTGTTTCCTATGAGGGTTCATGTGTAGTAATGAACATGGTGAAACACGCCAACATGAAGACTCCATATAAAAACAGCACAAAGCCTGTATTTGAAACATAGACCAACTTTACACCTGACTGCATGTCTGACCAACATCCAGCCTCTGAGCTGCCTGAGCCATCCCTGTGTTTCTGAGCTGCTACCAAATAAACCACATCCTGTAATGTAATCTATACCTGATGTGTAGCAGGTGTGTAGCAGACATGTTACCTCAGGTCTCACTGTCATACTGCCTCTCAGCTGACTCTGCAGTGGTTCACTGGCTCCTTCAGTGTGGTCTTGCTGTCAGACAGATTGAATTATTATCAGTCATCCAGGTCATTTACATTCAAAAGGCTGAAGAGAGACAACTGGACTTGTAGAGTTTCCTTATAGATGTGTTGCTGCTCCTCCAAGCAGCTTCATCACTTCCTGAGCTGCAGTCTGTACATGCAGCTGCCTCACTTCAGCCTGTGGAACATTAGTGATGTTCTGACCCTTTTAGAGGGCCTCACTGATGTCACACACAGCACAGATGATACAGTCCACTCTGATGATTGTCCAGGTGTGATAATAATCCATCCATCTTCAACCCACTTATCCAGGGCCAGGGTGTGGAGCAGCAGTCTAAGCAGAGACACCCAGACCTCCCTCTCACCAGACACTTCTTCCAGCTCTTCTGGGGGACTCCACAGCTGTTCCCTGACCAGCCGGGAAACACAGTCTGTCCACTGCATCCTGTGTCTGCTCCAGGGTCTGCTCCTAGTGGGACATGCCTGGAACACCTACCCAGGGTAAATACAACAAGAGTTACACACAGGATTCACACATGAGTAAAAATCCAAACATTCCAGAGGTCAAACACTACTGACTGACCTCTGGAACATTATAGACAACAGCAGCCATTGGTAATGTTAGTGTGGTTTCAAGGAGAATGAAAGACATTTGTAGTTTTATTGTTGTATGATTAAATGTGCTGTAATATTGCAACAGTGACAGTGAAAGCAATTGGAAATCTCTGTGTCTGCCACTTCCTGTTACTGTGTAGGGATTTCCTATTGCTTCCTATGAGCACCTTCAGCTGCCATCAGGTCAAGAAAGGTCACAGAGATGAACATGGTGATTCAATGTGACACAGTACAAGTCCTTATGAGATGTTTACACCTGTAATGATTATGTATAAAGGCCTGTCAGACTGCCTGACCTTTGACCATGTCACCACTGTTTCCTATGAGGGTTCATGTGTAGTAATGAACATGGTGAAACACGCCAACATGAAGACTCCACATAAAAACAGCACAAAGCCTGTATTTGAAACATAGACCAACTTTACACCTGACTGCATGTCTGACCAACATCCAGCCTCTGAGCTGCCTGAGCCATCCCTGTGTTTCTGAGCTGCTACCAAATAAACCACATCCTGTAATGTAATCTATACCTGATGTGTAGCAGGTGTGTAGCAGACATGTTACCTCAGGTCTCACTGTCATACTGCCTCTCAGCTGACTCTGCAGTGGTTCACTGGCTCCTTCAGTGTGGTCTTGCTGTCAGATTGAATTATTATCAGTCATCCAGGTCATTTACATTCAAAAGGCTGAAGAGAGACAACTGGACTTGTAGAGTTTCCTTATAGATGTGTTGCTGCTCCTCCAAGCAGCTTCATCACTTCCTGAGCTGCAGTCTGTACATGCAGCTGCCTCACTTCAGCCTGTGGAACATTAGTGATGTTCTGACCCTTTTAGAGGGCCTCACTGATGTCACACACAGCACAGATGATACAGTCCACTCTGATGATTGTCCAGGTGTCATAATAATCCATCCATCTTCAACCCACTTATCCAGGGCCAGGTTGTGGAGCAGCAGTCTAAGCAGAGACACCCAGACCTCCCTCTCACCAGACACTTCTTCCAGCTCTTCTGGGGGACTCCACAGCTGTTCCCTGACCAGCCGGGAAACACAGTCTGTCCACTGCATCCTGTGTCTGCTCCAGGGTCTGCTCCTAGTGGGACATGCCTGGAACACCTACCCAGGGTAAATAAAACAAAAGTTACACACAGGATTCACACATGAGTAAAAATCCAAACATTCCAGAGGTCAAACACTACTGTCTGACCTCTGGAATGTAAGTGAAGGCAATTGAAAATCTCTGTGTCTCACACTTCCTGTTATTGTGTAGGGATTTCTTCAGAGATGATGCCAAATCTCAAACCAAAACAAATCTCACCTACTATATTCCACACAATATGGTAGGTGGCACAGACATAGGGACTCAATATGTCAGAGGTCTAATCTTTACCTACATTTTACATTTTGAATGAAGGTTCTGTGGGACAGCATGCCCAAACGGCATGTGTTCAAAGTTTGACAGTGATTTGATGCCTGTGGGGAGGGTTGATCGCAGTTTTTCGGGATTTTTTCGGATACCGTTTGTCCGATCGCCACCAAACCTCAGAGGGTAGTAGTCCTGACCGAGCCGGTCGATTTGATGTATAATTTGTAGGGGTGGCTAGCGCTAGTTAGCTCTATAATGAATTTGGGGCTTTTATTTTGAAAATCAGTGTGTGTCTGTGTAAGTGTGTGTGTGTGCGGGGGTGGGTTGGGGACACTCCCCAATGCATGTTAAAACATGTTTAAGTGTTTTATTTTGAAAATCTGAATGTCAGCCTTTTCCTGTTATTGTGCAGGGTCTTTTATTTTGAAAATCCCTGTTTGTGTGTCTGTGTGTTGGCAGGTGTGTATAGTGTGTGTCTGCATATTTCTGGGTGGCTTGTGTGTAGTTTGCCGGGCCTAGTAAGGTCTGTAATGATTTGGAGGCTTTTATTTTGAAAATCAGTGTGTGTGTGTGTGTGTGTGTGTGTGTGTGTCTGTGTGCATGTGTGAGTGTAGTTGTGTATGTTCCTGTATGGTTGTGTATGTATGTGTGTGTCTGCCTGTGTATGGATCAATACAGTGTAATTACATTGGTTTGAATGAGCCCAATGCATTGTTAATGGGAGCGGCCATCTTTGGTGATGTCATCAGAGAAGCCTCCAAGTCAGTTAGAGCACCTGGGTAGGTTACCATGGAAACGGCTGCCTCAACCCCCCCAGCCCCCCTTCTGTTGCAGAGGTGTGTGTGTCTGCCTCTGTATGGATCAATACAGTCTAGTTACATTGGGTTGAATGAGCCCAATGCATTGTCAATGGGAGCGGCCATGTTAGGTGATGTCATCAGAGAAGCCTCCAAGTCAGTTAAAGCACCTGTGGAGGTTACCCTGGAAACGGCCCCCTCGGCCCTCCCACCCCCCTCCCTTCTATTGCAGAGTGAGAGAGCACAGACTCTGTAGCTGCTTCTGAGAAAACTCAGAGGCAGCTAGAAAAAGCCTCCCAAACAACTTCTTTTTACTGGACAACGAAAAGTCACAGAGAAAAAATTCTTTCACCGTGAGCGCCAGGCACTTGTCTACTAATGCCATTTTCAAATTCATGTGTTTTGATGGACGTATGTGATTTTTCTGGCAGGTTAGAAATGCCTTGCCCATCAGGATTTTCATCTGAAATCTTGGCCAAGTTTAACATGGGAGCGGATGGGAGGAGGGAGTGGCGCTCCCTTCGCTTGAGGGTCACCTGACCAAAAACCGTGGGTCACATGACAAAAAGGGGCGCACCAGCTTGACCGTGACAAAAATCCCTACGTTTTGATAGCATATTTATGTATGTGGAGCACCCAGTGTGGCCACAAATTGAAGTAGTTTACCTTTTTTTTCTGTTTTGGAAAAAACAGGGAAAGTTAGAGTGCGTGACATCATCCCACTCTAGCGGAGAGAGAGAAAAATGTTCCAAACCCACGTCAAAACGTAAACTGCCAAATCTCCTAAACTAAGCAAAATTCAAGCACACATGTATATAGAAAGGATGTAGGTCTACTTGTGCTGATTCGTTTAAACCGAAAATCATGTCTGTAGGTGACAGTATGCCGGCGCTATGTGGACTCAAAGAGACCCCGGTTTTGGGGTTTTTCGCCTTTTTTTCTCGCTCTCCCCATTCACCGTCTATGTCGTTCGCCCACTGGTTTTTCGCGAATAACGCGAAAACCGTACGTCGGAACGGAAAG
Organism: Parambassis ranga; assembly: GCF_900634625.1. Lineage (NCBI taxonomy): Eukaryota > Metazoa > Chordata > Actinopteri > Ambassidae > Parambassis > Parambassis ranga. The sequence continues at coordinate 37,768 of NW_021144723.1, forward strand.
AAAAGTCATAGCACAGGTGTCCCGATATGGCCGGACGTTCTGTGAAAGTTTCAGGTCGCTGGCGCAAAAGCTGTGGGACTAGTTACGCGCCGAAAAGTGTCCGGAAGAAGGAGAATAAGAAGAATAAGTATGAGCAATAGTAATAGTGGAACAATGCCCTAGGGCAGAGCCTATTGTAAAGCCTGCGGCTTTACAATAGGCTCTGCCCTAGGGCATTGGCCCACTAACTAGAAAATTTCACAAGAAATTTTGAGTGGGCCAATGCGCGCTCGCCCACACTCTGCTGCCGGTTCGCCCCCCTATAAATGCTTTTGGAAGACACCGCCATCACTGCCACATGTCAGTAAGTCCACTGATGACATTTCATGGTTTTACAGTGTTTCTGATTGGTTTTATATAAGGTTTAATAGGCCCTAAGCTTCTCCATTCATTCTGAATGGGGAAATCCTAAAGATGTGGATGTAACTTAAGCAGCCATAAGGACAAGTTGGGCAAAACAGATGAAAATGAGGACTCAATATGATAAAGTCCAACTACTTCTGAGTTGTCTAAAGTTGAAATGAATATTCTGTGTAGAGGCATGCCAGACTGATAAGCGTTCAAAGTTGAGTGGGTTTTGTCAGGGATCTGACCGGTTTCCCATTATTTCCTATGAGGAGGGTGATGTCAGCTTAAGCGGCTTTCCTGTAAATATGGTAGGTGGTACAGACATGGTGCCTCAATATGTCAGAGGTCTGATGTTTATCTACATTTTGCATTTTGAATGAAGGTTCTGCGTGGAAGCATGCCCAAACGGCATGCCTTCAAAGTTAGGTGTGTTTTCATTCTGACTTGGCTGTTTTCCCTGTATTTCCTATGGGAAGAATTCAGTTTATTTTTGGGGCGGATTCTCACACACCATCATTCCAATCGCTACCAAAAGTCATAGCACACCATTCCAGACCGAGCCGGTCGATTTGATGTATAACACGTGTGGCTGCACTCAAAACTGCGAGGCGAGTTACGCGTCAAAGTTTCTGAAAGTGCAGTTATAAGTAAATACTAGAAAATTTCACAAGAAATTTTGAGTGGGCCAATGCGCGCTCGCCCACACTCTGCTGCCGGTTCGCCCCCCTATAAATGCTTTTGGAAGACACCGCCATCACTGCCACATCTGCACGACTCCACTGATGACATTTCATGGTTTTACAGTGTTTCTGATTGGTTTTATAAAAGGATTAATAGGCCCCAAGGTTCTCCATTCATTCTGAATGGAGGAATCCTGAATATGTGGATGCAACTTTGGCTGCTATTTTATGGAGTTGGGCAAAACAGATGAAGATGAGGACTCAATATGATAAAGTTCAACTCCTTATGAGCAGTTAACAGTTGAAATGAATATTCTGTGTAGAGGCATGCCAGACTGATAGGCTTCCAAAGTTGACTGGGTTTTGTCAGGGATCTCACCGATTTTCCATTATTTCCTATGAGGAGGGTTAGGTCAGCTTAAGCGGCTTTCCTGTAAATATGGTACGTGGTACAGACATGGCGCCTCAATATGTCAGAGGACTAATCTTTATCTACATTTTACATTTTGAATGAAGGTTCTACGTGAAAGCATGCCCAAACGGCATGCGTTCAAAGTTTGACAGTGATTTGATGCCTGTGGGGAGGGTTGATCGCAGTTTTTCGGGATTTTTTCGGATACCGTTTGTCCGATCGCCACCAAACCTCAGAGGGTAGTAGTCCTGACCGAGCCGGTCGATTTGATGTATAATTTGTAGGGGTGGCTAGCGCTAGTTAGCTCTATAATGAATTTGGGGCTTTTATTTTGAAAATCAGTGTGTGTCTGTGTAAGTGTGTGTGTGTGAGGGGGTGGGCTGGGGACACTCCCTAATGCATGTTAAAACATGTTAAAGTGTTTTATTTTGAAAATATACACGTCAGCCATTTCCTGTTATTGTGCAGGGTCTTTTATTTTGAAAATCCCTGTTTGTGTGTCTGTGTGTTGGCAGCTGTGTATAGTGTGTGTCTGCATGTTTCTGGGTGGCTTGTGTGTAGTTTACCAGGCCTAGTAAGGTGTGTAATGATTTGGAGGCTTTTATTTTGAAAATCAGTGTGTGTGTGTGTGCGTGTGTGTGTCTGTGTGCATGTGTGAGTGTAGTTGTGTATGTTCCTGTATGGTTGTGTATGTATGTGTGTGTCTGCCTGTGTATGGATCAATACAGTGTAATTACATTGGTTTGAATGAGCCCAATGCATTGTTAATGGGAGCGGCCATCTTTGGTGATGTCATCAGAGAAGCCTCCAAGTCAGTTGGAGCATCTGTGTAGGTTACCATGGAAACGGCTGCCTCAACCCCCCCAGCCCCCCTTCTGTTGCAGAGGTGTGTGTGTCTGCCTCTGTATGGATCAATACAGTCTAGTTACATTGGGTTGAATGAGCCCAATGCATTGTCAATGGGAGCGGCCATGTTAGGTGATGTCATCAGAGAAGCCTGCAAGTCGGTTAGAGCATCTGTGTAGGTTACCATGGAAACGGCTGCCTCAACCCCCCCAGCCCCCCTTGTGTTGCAGAGGTGTGTGTGTCTGCCTCTGTATGGATCAATACAGTCTAGTTACATTGGTTTGAATGAGCCCAATGCATTGTCAATGGGAGCGGCCATGTTAGGTGATGTCATCAGAGAAGCCTCCAAGTCAGTTAGAGCACCGGTGGAGGTTACCCTGGAAACGGCCCCCTCGGCCCTCCCACCCCCCTCCCTTCTATTGCAGAGGGAGAGAGCAGAGACTCTGTAGCTGCTTCTGAGAAAACTCAGAGGCAGCTAGAAAAAGCCTCCCAAACAACTTCTTTTTACTGGACAACGAAAAGTCACAGAGAAAAAATTCTTTCACCGTGAGCGCCAGGCACTTGTCTACTAATGCCATTTTCAAATTCATGTGTTTTGATCGACGTATGTGATTTTTCTGGCAGGTTAGAAATGCCTTGCCCATCAGGATTTTCATCTGAAATCTTGGCCACGTTTAACATGGGAGCGGATGGGAGGAGGGAGTGGCGCTCCCTTCGCTTGAGGGTGACCTGACCAAAAACCGTGGGTCACATGACAAAAAGGGGCGCACCAGCTTGTCCGGGACAAAAATCCCTACGTTTTGATAGCATATTTATGTATGTGGAGCACCCGGTGTGGCCACAAATTGAAGTAGTTTACCTTTTTTTCTGTTTTGGAAAAAACAGGGAAAGTTAGAGTGCGTGACATCATCCCACTCTAGCGGGTTCTCGCTCTCCCCATTCATCGTCTATGTCGTTCGCCCACTGGTTTTTCGCGAATAACGCGAAAACCGTACGTCGGAACGGAAAGAAAAGTCATAGCACACCATTCCCGATATGGCCGGACGTTCTGTGAAAGTTTCAGGTCGCTGGCGCAAAAGCTGTGGGACTAGTTACGCGCCGAAATTTGGGCGGAAGATGGAGAATAATAATAAGAATAAGTATGAGCAATAGTAATAGTGGAACAATGCCCTAGAGCAGAGCCTATTGTAAAGCCTGCGGCTTTACAATAGGCTCTGCTCTAGGGCATTGGCCCACTAACTAGAAAATTTCACAAGAAATTTTGAGTGGGCCAATGCGCGCTCGCCCACACTCTGCTGCCGGTTCGCCCCCCTATAAATGCTTTTGGAAGACACCGCCATCACTGCCACATGTCAGTAAGTCCACTGATGACATTTCATGGTTTTACAGTGTTTCTGATTGGTTTTACATAAGGTTTAATAGGCCCTAAGCTTCTCCATTCATTCTGAATGGGGAAATCCTAAAGATGTGGATGCAACTTTGGCTGCTCTTTTATGAAGTTGGGTAAAAGACATGAACATGAGGACTCAGTATGAGAAAGTTCAAGTCTTTATGAGCTGTTAACAGTTGAAATGAATATTCTGTGTAGAGGCATGCCAGACTGATAGGCTTCCAAAATTGACTGGGTTTTGTCAGGAATCTGACCGGTTTCCCATTATTTCCTATGAGGAGGGTTAGGTCAGCTTAAGCGGCTTGCCTGTAAATATGGTACGTGGTACAGACATGGCGCCTCAGTATGTCAGAGGTGTGATATTTAACTACATTTTACATTTTGAATGAAGGTTCTGTGTGGAAGCATGCCCAAACGGCATGCCTTCAAAGTTAGGTGTGTTTTCATTCTGACCTGGCTGTTTTCCCTGTATTTCCTATGGGAAGAATTCAGTTTATTTTTGGGGCCGGTTCTCACACACCGTCCAGGCAATCGCTACCAAAAGTCATAGCACACCATTCCAGACCGAGCCGGTCAATTTGATGTATAACATGTGTGGCTGCACTCAAAACTGCGGGGGGAGATACGCGTCAAAGTTTCTGAAAGTGCAGTTATAAGTAAATACTAGAAAATTTCACAAGAAATTTTGAGTGGGCCAATGCGCGCTCGCCCACACTCTGCTGCCGGTTCGCCCCCCTATAAATGCTTTTGGAAGACACCGCCATCACTGCCACATGTCAGTAAGTCCACTGATGACATTTCATGCTTTTACAGTGTTTCTGATTGGTTTGATATAAGGTTTAATAGGCCCTAAGCTTCTCCATTCATTCTGAATGGAGGAATCCTAAAGATGTGGATGCAACTTTGGCTGCTATTTTATGGAGTTGGGCAAAACAGATGAAGATGAGGACTCAATATGATAAAGTTCAACTCCTTATGAGCAGTTAACAGTTGAAATGAATATTCTGTGTAGAGGCATGCCAGACTGATAAGCGTTCAAAGTTGAGTGGGTTTTGTTAGGGGTCTGACCAATTTTCCATTATTTCCTATGAGGAGGGTTAGGTCAGCTTAAGCGGCTTGCCTGTAAATATGGTAGGTGGTACAGACATGGTGCCTCAATATGTCAGAGGTCTGATGTTTATCTACATTTTGCATTTTGAATGAAGGTTCTGCGTGGAAGCATGCCCAAACGGCATGCCTTCAAAGTTAGGTGTGTTTTCATTCTGACCTGGCTGTTTTCCCTGTATTTCCTATGGGAAGAATTCAGTTTAGTTCTGGGGGCGGTTCTCAAACAGCGTTAATCCAATCGCTACCAAAAGTCATAGCACACCATTCCAGACCGAGCCGGTCGATTTGATGTATAACATGTGTAGGTTAACTCAAAACTGCGGGAGGAGTTACGCGTCAAAGTTTCTGAAAGTGCAGTTATAAGTAAATACTAGAAAATTTCACAAGAAATTTTGAGTGGGCCAATGCGCGCTCGCCCACACTCTGCTGCCGGTTCGCCCCCCTATAAATGCTTTTGAAAGACACCGCCATCACTGCCACATGTCAGTAAGTCCACTGATGACATTTCATGGTTTTACAGTGTTTCTGATTGGTTTTACATAAGGTTTAATAGGCCCTAAGCTTCTCCATTCATTCTGAATGGGGAAATCCTAAAGATGTGGATGCAACTTTGGCTGCTATTTTATGAAGTTGGGCGAAACAGATGAAGACGAGGACTCAATATGATAAAGTCCAACTACTACCGAGTTGTCTAAAGTTGAAATGAATATTCTGTGTAGAGGCATGCCAGACTGATAAGCTTCCAAACTTGACTGGGTTTTGTCAGGGATGTCACCGTTTTTCCATTATTTCCTATGAGGAGGGTTGTGTCAGCTTAGGTGGCTTTCCTGTAAATATGGTAGGTGGTACAGACATGGTGCCTCAATATGTCAGAGGTCTGATGTTTATCTACATTTTGCATTTTGAATGAAGGTTCTGCGTGGAAGCATGCCCAAACGGCATGCCTTCAAAGTTAGGTGTGTTTTCATTCTGACCTGGCTGTTTTCCCTGTATTTCCTATGGGAAGAATTCAGTTTAGTTCTGGGGGCGGTTCTCAAACAGCGTTAATCCAATCGCTACCAAAAGTCATAGCACACCATTCCAGACCGAGCCGGTCGATTTGATGTATAACATGTGTAGGTTAACTCAAAACTGCGGGAGGAGTTACGCGTCAAAGTTTCTGAAAGTGCAGTTATAAGTAAATACTAGAAAATTTCACAAGAAATTTTGAGTGGGCCAATGCGCGCTCGCCCACACTCTGCTGCCGGTCCATCCATCCCACTTGCCAAAACCTGATAGCCTCAGCACCACCATCACTGCCACGTCTCACTGATGACATTTCATGCTTTTACAGTGTTTCTGATTGGTTTTATATAAGGTTTAATAGGCCCTAAGTTGCTCCATTCAGAATGAATGGAGAAATCCTAAAGATGTGGATGCAACTTAAGCAGCCATAAGGACAAGTTGGGCAAAACAGATGAACATGAGGACTCAATATGATAAAGTCCAACTACTTCTGAGTTGTCTAAAGTTGAAATGAATATTCTGTGTAGAGGCATGCCAGACTGATAGGCTTCCAAAGTTGGCTGGGTTTTGTCAGGGATCTCACCAGTTTCCCATTATTTCCTATGAGGAGTGTTGTGTCAGCTTAACCGGCTTGCCTGTAAATATGGTACGTGGTACAGACATGGCGCCTCAATATGTCAGAGGTCTAATCTTTATCTACATTTAACATTTTGAATGAAGGTTCTACGTGAAAGCATGCCCAAACGGCATGCCTTCAAATTTAGGTGTGTTTTCATCCTCACTTGGCTGTTTTCCCTGTATTTCCTATGGGAAGAATTCAGTTTAGTTCTGGGGGCGGTTCTCACACACCATCATTCCAATCGCTACCAAAAGTCATAGCACACCATTCCAGACCGAGCCGGTCGATTTGATGTATAACATGTGTGGCTGGACTCAAAACTGCGGGAGGAGATACGCGTCAAAGTTTCTGAAAGTGCAGTTATAAGTAAATACTAGAAAATTTCACAAGAAATTTTGAGTGGGCCAATGCGCGCTCGCCCACACTCTGCTGCCGGTTCGCCCCCCTATAAATGCTTTTGGAAGACACCGCCATCACTGCCACATCTGCACGACTCCACTGATGACATTTCATGGTTTTACAGTGTTTCTGATTGGTTTTACACAAGGTTTAATAGGCCCTAAGCTTCTCCATTCATTCTGAATGGGGAAATCCTAAAGATGTGGATGCAACTTAAGCAGCCATAAGGACAAGTTGGGCAAAACAGATGAAAATGAGGACTCAATATGATAAAGTCCAACTACTTCTGAGTTGTCTAAAGTTGAAATGAATATTCTGTGTAGAGGCATGCCAGACTGATAAGCGTTCAAAGTTGAGTGGGTTTTGTCAGGGATCTGACCGGTTTCCCATTATTTCCTATGAGGAGGGTGATGTCAGCTTAAGCGGCTTGCCTGTAAATATGGTAGGTGGTACAGACATGGCGCCTCAATATGTGAGAGGTCTAATCTTTATCTACATTTTACATTTTGAATGAAGGTTCTGTGTGGAAGCATGCCCAAACGGCATGCCTTCAAAGTTAGGTGTGTTTTCATCCTAACTTGGCTGTTTTCCCTGTATTTCCTATGGGAAGAATTCAGTTTAGTTCTGGGGGCGGTTCTCAAACAGCGTTAATCCAATCGCTACCAAAAGTCATAGCACACCATTCCAGACCGAGCCGGTCGATTTGATGTATAACATGTGTGGCTGGACTCAAAACTGCGGGAGGAGATACGCGTCAAAGTTTCTGAAAGTGCAGTTATAAGTAAATACTAGAAAATTTCACAAGAAATTTTGAGTGGGCCAATGCGCGCTCGCCCACACTCTGCTGCCGGTTCGCCCCCCTATAAATGCTTTTGGAAGACACCGCCATCACTGCCACATGTCAGTAAGTCCACTGATGACATTTCATGGTTTTCCAGTGTTTCTGATTGGTTTTATATAAGGTTTAATAGGCCCTAAGCTTCTCCATTCATTCTGAATGGGGAAATCCTAAAGATGTGGATGCAACTTTGGCTGCTATTTTATGGAGTTGGGCAAAACAGATGAAGATGAGGACTCAATATGATAAAGTTCAACCTCTTATGAGCAGTTAACAGTTGAAATGAATATTCTGTGTAGAGGCATGCCAGACTGATAAGCGTTCAAAGTTGAGTGGGTTTTGTCAGGGATCTCACCTCATTTCCCATTATTTCCTATGAGGAGTGTTGTGTCAGCTTAACTGGCTTGCCTATAAATATGGTAGGTGGTACAGACATGGCGCCTCAATATGTGAGAGGTCTAATCTTTATCTACATTTTACATTTTGAATGAAGGTTCTGCGTGAAAGCATGCCCAAACGGCATGCCTTCAAAGTTAGGTGTGTTTTCATCCTAACTTGGCTGTTTTCCCTGTATTTCCTATGGGAAGAATTCAGTTTAGGTTTGGGGCCGGTTCTCACACACCTTCTGTTCAATCGCTACCAAAAGTCATAGCACACCATTCCAGACCGAGCCGGTCAATTTGATGTATAACATGTGTGGCTGCACTCAAAACTGCGGGAGGAGTTACGCGTCAAAGTTTCTGAAAGTGCAGTTATAAGTAAATACTAGAAAATTTCACAAGAAATTTTGAGTGGGCCAATGCGCGCTCGCCCACACTCTGCTGCCGGTTCGCCCCCCTATAAATGCTTTTGGAAGACACCGCCATCACTGCCACATTTCAGTAAGTCCACTGATGACATTTCATGGTTTTACAGTGTTTCTGATTGGTTTTACATAAGGTTTAATAGGCCCTAAGCTTCTCCATTCATTCTGAATGGGGAAATCCTAAAGATGTGGATGCAACTTAAGCAGCCATAAGGACAAGTTGGGCAAAACAGATGAACATGAGGACTCAATATGATAAAGTCCAACATCTTCTGAGTTGTCTAAAGTTGAAATGAATATTCTGTGTAGAGGCATGCAAGAACGATAGGCTTCCAAAGTTGACTGGGTTTTGTCAGGGATGTGACCGGTTTCCCATTATTTCCTATGAGGAGGGTTAGGTCAGCTTAACCGGCTTGCCTGTAAATATGGTAGGTGGTACAGACATGGCGCCTCAATATGTCAGAGGTCTGATGTTTATCTACATTTAACATTTTGAATGAAGGTTCTGTGTGGAAGCATGCCCAAACGGCATGCCTTCAAAGTTAGGTGTGTTTTCATCCTAACTTGGCTGTTTTCCCTGTATTTCCTATGGGAAGAATTCAGTTTAGTTCTGAGGGCGGTTGTCACACACCATCATTCCAATCGCTACCAAAAGTCATAGCACACCATTCCAGACCGAGCCGGTCGATTTGATGTATAACACGTGTAGGTTAACTCAAAACTGCGAGAGGAGTTGCGCGTCAAAGTTTCTGAAAGTGCAGTTATAAGGAAATACTAGAAAATTTCACAAGAAATTTTGAGTGGGCCAATGCGCGCTCGCCCACACTCTGCTGCCGGTCCATCCATCCCACTTGCCAAAACCATAACATTTTGATTCAATAAGATAAAGTCCAACTACTACTGAGTTGTCTAAACTTGAAATTAATATTCTGTGTAGAGGCATGCCAGACTGATAGGCTTCCAAATTTGGCTGGGTTTTGTCAGGGTTGTCGGTGATTTTCCATTATTTCCTATGAGGAGGGTTAGGTCAGCTTAAGCGGCTTGTCTGTGAAAAAGGTAAGTGGCACGGACATGAGGACTCAATATGTCAGAGGTCTAATGTTTGTGTGTTTTACTTTCTCTCACCAGATGGAATTCTGCTGTCTTCCCTGCAGTCATGTGACCTCCCTGTCCCCTGGATTTTCTGCCTGGTCCATAGTGTCCCTCATCCTTTCCATCCACTGTTTAAAAAAGACATAAAAAGCTGTCAGATGTAGATTCAGATTTGAAACTGAGTGTCCACAATAACAAAGCAGTCATAATATCCACAGCAGTGTGCATGTAAGAAAATGTGTTTGAAAATGGACTGTAACTGGATTTATGTCTTATTGTAATAAAGATTCTGCATCAAGGTATGCCAGACTGTGTGTGTGTGTACCTGTGACCTCTGACTGTGCTGGCTGAGCCTCCCGTCTGCTTCTGTGTGCTGCTGCCAAAGAATCCTTCCCAGGGAGACCACCATCTTGTCATGAATCCACTGATGCTGCTTCATGATCTTCCCATGTCTCAGACAGGATTTGCAGGGAACACCAACTGGAGATCTTCTGGGCATCTTCAGCACCGTGTCCCCTCAACAGGCTTCAGTACATTTTTTCATCATTTTGAGGAACTCACCACTTAGACTGACTAAACAAGATATTAAAAACCTATGGATAGCTGCTGTGATGTTCAAACCACACACAACATGTCCATCTGTCATGTGTCACCAGGCTTAAGTTGAATGGACATTCCCCTTTAGAGTTAATGGAGTACTGGATGATCACTGTGGGATAAAGTCTTAGAAAGTGTATAAAAGGCCACACACGTATTAACAAACCTATTAAAGGCTACTGTGTTTATGCTAATGTATAACATATGCTTCCAAACACACAAGATGTAACCTGCACCTGATAAATGTCCATTTTTCATGTGTCACCATAATTTGAATAGAGATTCTTTAAACTTCATAGAATACTGGATGATCAGTGAGAGATAAGGTTTCTGACCAACATCTTACCAAATATATAACTTTATGTTTTAAACCACAACATGTTATGATTACTGGAGACCAAACATTTCCCTGAAACACACACAGACAAGTTCAAAGGTCTAAATCAATTTTATTTCTACACTAAATAGAACTATGATTACAATTGAACTTTAAACATGAGGTCAGTGCTCTTCAGGTTTTTCTAGAAAGACACAAAAAAGACAAATCATCAACCACAATATTATAGCATTGCTCACTTGAACATTTGTCAGAACTGCCATGACAGTCTGCAAACTTACTGGCTGTTTGTGAGCAACAGCTGCTGATGAGGTCTCCAAGGCCTGGATCATCTTCGTGGACTCCTCGTGTCCTATAAATAAGTATGTCAACATGAAAATAAATGTTACTGTGTGTATGGGACATTTTGAGCATGAAACAACCTCCTGTCACATTTACAACACGTACCTGGACCAAAGAGGAAGTCCAGCTGGTATTCCTGCTCCACAATGTAGCTGCCTGGGTCCCTGGAATCCTTTGGTCAGCTTCCTGTCCAGCAAAGACAAAACAAACAATTGCATCAGTGCACAGTTCTTTATGAGTGATCTGATGAATATGTTTGAATGTAAAATACTTATCTTTGTGTTGGTGGTGCTGCCTGGGTCCCTGGAATCCTTTGGTCAGCTTCCTGTCCAGCAAAGACAAAACAAACAATTGCATCAGTGCACAGTTCTATGTAAGTGATCTGATGAATATGTTTGAATGTAAAATACTTATCTTTGTGTTGGTGGTGCTGCCTGGGTCCCTGGAATCCTTTGGTCAGCTTCCTGTCCAGCAAAGACAAAAACAATTGCATCAGTGCACAGTTCTTTATGAGTGATCTGATGAATATGTTTGAATGTAAAATACTTATCTTTGTGTTGGTGGTGCTGCCTGGGTCCCTGGAATCCTTTGGTCAGCTTCCTGTCCAGCAAAGACAAAACAAACAATTGCATCAGTGCACAGTTCTTTATGAGCAGTCTGGTCAATATGTTTGAATGTAAAATACTTATCTTTGTGTTGGTGGTGCGGCCTGAGTCCCTGGAATCCTTCGGTCAGCTTCATATTCAGCAAAGACAAAAACAAAGACAATTGCATCAGTGCACAGTTCAATGTAAGTGATCTGATGAATAATTTTTAATATAAATAAAATACTTATCTTTATGTTTTTTTTTTTTCCCTTGAACAAACTGTGATGATCCATTTGAGAAGCCTCCTCTTGGACTGAATAAAACATCAAAACTGGAATTAAGTTAAGTACAAGGAACGTCATTGTCTGATAACACAAACATAAAATATCTTCATATTTACCTCACTTTCTTCCCTCATTGTTTCCTTCTCCCCAGAACTGCAGCAACACCCAGAAACCTAAAAAATCTGGAACATTCTGAAAACTGGGTTAGTGCTGCACATAAAATACATGAGAACACATTTGAACACATGGAACACAGCAATGAACAAAAACAATTAGCCCCAGACCTGAACACAACAGGTGTCGACGGGAGAAAAGCCTGATCTGTCGGACCTCATTCAACCGGTCGTGCCCCGTTTATGCAGGCTCCAACCAGCTGTCTAAGGCCAGACCGGGGTTCTCCCATTCTACCTCGGCGTTTTGTGTCCGCCTACAACGTCTTGAACATAGTAAAACCTGGTCATGAGGCTACTACATATAATAACTATAATAAATAAACAGAGCGCAGCCCCAGACCTAAAAAAGAGGTGCAGACTGACGGCAAAACGGGTGTCTGCAGGAGAATAGCCAGATCTGTCGGACCTCATCCAACCGGTTGTGCCCCGTTTATGCAGACTCCAACCGGTGTCAAAGGCCAGACCGGAGTTCCCCTGTTCTACCTCGGCGTTTTGAACGTCCACTTGTTGGAGACCGTTTGAAAAAAATGAACCAGAAACGGTTGCACTGATTGATGGCAAAACGGGTGTCTGCAGGAGAATGGCCAGATCTGTCGGACCTCATCCAACCGGTTGTGCCCCGTTGATGCAGACTCCAACCAGTGTCAAAGGCCAGACCGGAGTTCCCCCGTTCTTCCTCGGCGTTTTGTATGTCCACTTAATTGACGTTATTTCAATTATTAACTGAAAACGGTAGCGCTACTTGACGGCAAAACGGGCGTCTGCAGGAGAATGGCCAGATCTGTCGGACCTCATCCAACCGGTTGTGCCCCGTTGATGCAGACTCCAACCAGCTGTCAAAGGCCAGACCGGAGTTCCCCCGTTCTTCCTCGGCGTTTTGAACGTCCACCTGTTGGAGGTTGTTTGAAGATTAACAGCAAACGGTAGCGCTGACTGACGGCAAAACGGGCGTCTGCAGGAGAATGGCCAGATCTGTCGGACCTCATCCAACCGGTCGTGCCCCGTTGATGCAGGCTCCAACCAGCTGTCTAAGGCCAGACTGGAGTTCCCCCGTTCTTCCTCGGCGTTTTGAACGTCACTTGTTGGGGATTGTTCGAAAAACGAACCAGAAACGTTTGCACTGATTGATGGCAAAACGGGCGTCTGCAGGAGAATGGCCAGATCTGTCGGACCTCATCCAACCGGTTGTGCCCCGTTGATGCAGACTCCAACCAGTGTCAAAGGCCAGACCGGAGTTCCCCTGTTCTTCCTCGGCGTTTTGAATGTCCACCTGTTGAGATTATTTGTAAAAAGGACACCGAAGCGCTGACTGACGGCAAAACGGGCGTCTGCAGGAGAATGGCCAGATCTGTCGGACCTCATCCAACTGGTTGTGCCCCGTTGATGCAGGCTCCAACCAGCTGTCTAAGGCCAGACCGGAGTTCCCCCGTTCTTCCTCGGCGTTTTGAACGTCCACCTGTTGGAGGTTGTTTGAAGATAAACTGCAAACGATAGCGCTGATTGACGGCAAAACGGGCGTCTGCAGGAGAATGGCCAGATCTGTCGGACCTCATCCAACCGGTTGTGCCCCGTTGATGCAGACTCCAACCGGTGTCAAAGGCCAGACCGGAGTTCCCCCGTTCTTCCTCGGCGTTTTGAACGTCCACTTCTTGGGGATCGCTTGAAAATGACCCGAAAACTGAAGCGCTGACTGGCGGCAAAACGGGCGTCTGCAGGAGAAAAGCCAGATCTGTCGGACCTCATCATACCGGTCGTGCCCCGTTGATGCAGACTCCAACCGGTGTCAAAGGCCAGACCGGAGTTCCCCCGTTCTTCCTCGGCGTTTTGAACGTCCACCTGTTGGAGATGCCTTGAAAACGAACTGAAAACCGAAGCGCTGACTGACGGCAAAACGGGCGTCTGCAGGAGAATGGCCAGATCTGTCGGACCTCATCCAACCGGTCGTGCCCCGTTTATGCAGACTCCAACCAGTGTCAAAGGCCAGACCGGAGTTCACCTGCTCTTCCTCGGCGTTTTGAACGTCCACCTGTTAGAGATGCCTTGAAAACGAGCTGAAAACTTAAGCGCAGACTGACGGCAAAACGGGTGTCTGCAGGAGAATGGCCAGATCTGTCGGACCTCATCCAACCGGTTGTGCCCCGTTGATGCAGACTCCAACCGGTGTCAAAGGCCAGACCGGAGTTCCCCTGTTCTTCCTCGGCGTTTTGAACGTCCACTTCCTGGGGATGGCTTGGAAATGACCCGAAAACTGAAGCGCTGACTGACGGCAAAACGGGTGTCTGCAGGAGAACGGCCAGATCTGTAGGACCTCGTCCAACCGGTTGTGCCCCGTTGATGCAGACTCCAACCGGTGTCCGAGGCCAGACCGGAGTTCCCCCGCTCTTCCTCGGCGTTTTGAACGTCCACCTGTTGGAGGTTGTTTGAAGATAAACCGCAAACGGTAGCGCTTATTGACGGCAAAACGGGCGTCTGCAGGAGAACGGCCAGATCTGTCGGACCTCATCCAACCGGTTGTGCCCCGTTGATGCAGACTCCAACCAGCGTCCGAGGCCAGACCGGAGTTCACCTGCTCTACCTCGGCGTTTTGAACGTCCAGTTTTTTGTTTAGAAAATGAAACGAGCTTCAGCCAAGTCTGCCACGTTTACCTTAGTACACAGTACACTGGACTGTGGTAACTATGGTAGCTTTGCAGCACACCAGATTGAAGGCAGACTTGTGGCTGGGAAATATAAATGTGGTCCAGTAACGTGCGCTTGTCGGTAGTCGCAGCCGTTATGAGCTGAGTGTAGCCTTTGGACCTAAACAGCTCCTGGATGACTTTCTTGCCCTCACTAAGAAGGTCTTCGTTGAAGTCCCCACACACGACGACGGTCTCATGGCCCGTGGCGTCTAAGGAGTCGAGCAGTCTCCGCATGTTTGGAAGAAATTTCTCCAAAGCGTAACTCGGTGGTCTGTAAACAGCTGCGATCAACGCAACGAGCGGCTGTTCGACCTTGACGAGTACAAATTCCAGGTCAGCGACGTTCTGCACAAAGTGCCTGACCTCGGCTTGAAGACCGCTTCGACAGTACACCGCAACTCCACCTCCGTCTTTTTCCGCCATGTCGGAATAAGTCGCGTACGACGCGTGCCTGTGTCGCCAGAACACGTCATAGCCGTCTAACTGGAAGCGTGGAGGAACCGAGGAGCCCGACAAATGCGTTTCCGTAACGCACAAGATGTCGGCAAGTCTGAGTTCATGATGGCATTTCATGTCCTCCATGTGTGTCGGCAAACCTTGCGCGTTGTGGTGGATAACGGTCAGTGTCTCGGGGGCTCTGTCTGCTGACATCGCGTAATGTAGCAGCGGTGTTGTGTCGGCGAACGACGTGTGCCTCATGGTTTTGAGCGCGGCCGTGATTTTCGGGTCGGCGTATATTTTCTTCTCGTCAAAGTCAACGACGTGGAGACCTTGAAGCGAGGTGGTTCGGCTGAGCGCAACGTACGCCATTCCTGGCTCGAAAATACGCTTCAAACTTACCACTGCCGACTGCATGGTCATGCCTTGCACTTTGTGACAAGTGCAGGCAAAGGCCAGCTTGATGGGGAACTGCCTGCGGACCACCCCTTTCCTGAGGATTTCCTCATTCTGGTCCACGTAGACGAGGTTGTCCGATCGGCCCCGAATCTTGCGACGGAACTTCTGTCCAGCTGTCGGGTTGTCCAGTTTGAGGCCAAGGAGCCTGATCTGCGTCGGTCCCGGTCGGGTGCTCTCGACGATGTTTGCGATGGTCCCAAACGTCCCGTTGACAAGCCCGTCCTCCACATCCAGGTTTCTGATGACCATGACGCGTGCTCCGAGAGCAACCTGCAACACGTCGGGTAGATCTCTCTTCTTCCCTTTCTGCTCTTTAGTGCAGAAGGTCATCTCACCTGTACGAAGGTCCTTTCTGTAGTCCTCTGCGTGAATGGTTACGACGTCAGACACCAGGGAAGCTACCGCTCGAGCGTTGTACTCGTCGACCTCCTTGTTGGTAGCGTAAATGTGCAGGGCTTCGGCTGGACAGTCTTTGATGTCACGGCAGGCCTTCGCGAGCAAGGCTTTGTCGTCGTCTCTCAGGGAGTCCGTCTTTTCCCTCACTCTTATGCGATTTAAGAGCTCGGCGAAGGGGCGATCGTCCTTCTGGCGCATGATTTCAGTGAGCTCGATCATTTGAAAGTAATCTTTCCACAGATCGAGCTCGCCTTCCTCATAAACGCACAGCGGCTTGGCTCTACCAGCGGGCGGTAGCTGGTAAAAGTCGCCGACGGCAAGGATGGACAGTCCTCCAAATGGCTTCTTGTTTCCCTTGATCTGCTGAAACCGCCAGTGGATGTAGGAAAACAACTCCTTTGAAACCATGGATATCTCGTCGATGATGAGGATCTCCGCGTAGGACAAAGCCGCTCGCATTTCGTCCAGAGCGTTACCGAGTCCTTGGTAAGGGGGCCGCAAATTTCTTGGCAGTTTAAGAAGGCAGTGCAGCGTTTTCCCAGAAATGTTGAACGCTGCAGTGCCAGTGAACGCGGAAAGAAGAACCGCGGGCTGGGACATGTCTGCCTGGTCACGAAACCTGGGGAGCTGTCGCAAAACTGTGGTCGCCTCTTCGTAAATGCATTTGATGACGTGCGACTTGCCACAGCCAGCTCCTCCAGAGACAAAGTAAAAGAATTGCTCAGGATTCTGTCCCCACAAACGCCTGAAGCACCATTGACGGACAGCGTAGAAAATGCAAGCCTGCGTTTCGTTTAGGCTACGGTACATTTTCCTCACAAAGTCGGGGCTTAACTTTGGCGCTGCCACCGTCGGAAGGAGGACGCTGACGTCGAAAACTTGGAAGTCAGGAATGTCATCGTGCTCCCCAGCATCGATGGGCTCCCTTTCGTCGAGACATTCCAAGCGATCTACCTCAACCTCGGGCGCGAAGCAGTTCCACGCGTTGAGAGCGGGGCCTTCCCTCCGGACGCGCTCCAGCGCTTCGTCGATCTGCTCGCTGTGACGCTCAAACAATTTCTTGTTTCGATCGACGACCGCGCGAACTTCGTAGCCCCACTTACGACCGCTTTTGTAGAACTGCTCGTAGGTCGGGCATTCTTCTGTCTTCAGGTCCTCGTCGGTCCGGTAGGGGAAATAGAGCTTTACCAACCGGCCGTAAAACTTTTCCGGTTGCTTCTTCTCCGAGAACCGCGCGTACCTAACGACAGCGGGTTTGCCCCTTGTCCTCTTCTGGATGAACCCTTTGTCGTTTAAGAGCGCGACAACGTTCTTCCCTTCCGTCTGGAGACCGTACACGACCCTGTACTCGGACGCAAATCGGGCAAAGCACAGTCCCTCAAATTCGCGCGTTTCGGGTCGGTTGACGTATTTCTCGGGCAGCCCTGACATCCAAACGTCTTCTTCGTCTGGGTTCATGTTCTGCAGTCTGCTCATCGGGAGACTCATCTTCATGCCTTCGTCGTCCGTCTGGAGGAACAGCACGTCACGCGAACACTTCTTGAGGGGCAGGCTGCAGGTCCTTGCCACGGCCTCTTGCGCGCTGACCTCCCTGTGCTTGACGTACGCCTGCATGATCTGCTTCATCTCGTCCTTGGCATTGACGTCAGTCTTCTTGACTTCGCGAATGACGCCGTCCAGCAACTCCGTCATCTCGTGCTCCGGCTTGGACACGTAGGACATCATGTACATGATGCAGCTGTAGTCGTCCATTACGTACTGGATGTCCATGTTCGCGTTCCATGCTCGGAGCAAGTCTGCGTTGTAGTTGTTGACCCAGCAGTCGTTGGGATGCCGCTTCAACAAAATCTGGTGTCCGCCGCTCAGGTCGAAGACGCTGCGCAGATACTGTTGGTAAGTCAACTTACAACGTCGGAGTAGGTCAGCCAAGTCTTTGAATGATGCGTTGGCATCATTGAGCAAAAGTCGGACTGGCTCGAGCTTTGCTTGAGCGTCGCGTTGTTTGCTCCCGAGGGTTTTCTCGATCCGTTTCGGTTTCGCGTGGCCGATGATCAAGTGTTTCCTCTTCTCTTTCTCTTTCTTCTTCTCCTTCTCCTGCTCGTCCTCGGGGTCGCCGTCCGAGCTTGGGAAGGTGATCATGGTGATGTCCACGGGCAACTTGGGAAATCCAAACCTGCAGGAGACGTTGCCTTTCCTGCAGGATTTCGAATGTTTCCTGCTGTGGACTTGAACCTCAGACACAATTTTGTGGAGCTCAGGGTCTGCCTCCGGATCGGGCATCCGGCACGTCACATATTTGTCTATAAATGCGTAGATGCGGTCTTCGATGTCCACACCTAATTTGGGCGCATTTTTGATCCAAACCAGCATGTGTATGTGCGGGCTGCCTCTGGCTTGGAATTCGACGCGGTAGAAGAAATCCTCTACTTCCCCGATGGGCTGCGCAGGCGACAAAATCAAATGACTCATTAGCGCGTCGACTCGTTGTTCGAACATGCGCATGACGGTGACTGGATTGCTCCGGAGAACGTCGCACTTTGCATTCCAGTCAAGCGCGGAAAAGTCCACCTCTTCGCCTTGTTGCGCTTTGATGGCCTCGACGACCTCAGGCCACCTCATTTCAGCAGCAGAGAAAGTCAAGAAAAAGGTTGGCTTTCCCAGCTGCCTCACCATCGCATGGAGGTCTTTCAGCGCTGCATCCCAATAGGCCGGCGTGCCTCGAAGAGGTTTCATAAAACGCACCGCCTCTCTATTCGTTATCAGCTGCTCTAGCTCGTCCTTATCTTGCAGCATTTTGTTGCAGACTGCGCGGCCATCTTTGGTTACCGGTTTACTTTTTCGCATTTGAATCGACATGCTCTCGGTAGCCATGTGCGTTTCAATGACGAACTGAGCGAAGAACAAATAGCTCTGATCCACGGCAAAACGGGTGTCGACAGAGAAAAGCCTAACATTGAAATACATGCTAGGTGAAACCCTGACCTGTCGGACCTCATCCAAAGTGTTGTGCCCCGTTGGGAACTGCACAGGAAAGGCCATAGCTTCAAGCTTCGGAATGGCGAAGAAACCAACGGGCCGGTTTCCTTGGGCGGGGGCGACGCTAAATATTCCGTGGCCGTATGACAAAATTTCCTGTGCGATGTCTGCAGGCTGCATGCAGGTATCTAAGGCCAGACCAGGGTTCTCCTGTCCTTCCTCGGCGTTTTCCGCGTCCGCTTCTTCCGGTTCACTTGCGACGTTTGATGGCCCAGCCTGCTCAGCTGCTTCGGCGTTCTGTTCGTTTTCAAACGCGTCGTCATCGAAGACGCTGTCAAAATTAGCATCCTCGAGGATGAATACGTCGCTGTATTCGGAGTGCATCTCTTTTAGTTTTGAAAGCGCCGCAAGAACGTTGGTCATGTTTACTGTGTAGAAGTGCTGATGTCCTTTAAACGTTAGGCGACGTTTTAGCTTGACCTGAAGCAACTGGGCTTCGTGACTCGGCCTCGGTAGCGAATTTACTGTTGTCTCTACCTCTGACGGTACGCAGACAACCGCGCCATGTACTGCTCTCTGCTGTCCTTTGGGAAGCGTGACTATTTTTGCGAAAGGCAAGACTTTTGCAATCAATTGCCTTTCGAGTACATTTAAAGCGCGCAGTTCGGGGGGGATGGGGGCTACGTCTAAGCGATTTGCCACTGCGACCGATGGCATATTTCCTCGGTAGAGGTGCCGGTCACAAGTATGGCAGATCCACTCCAGCATTCTAGGTTGCGGAGTGTTACAAGGGGCCGAACAGTCACTGCCACATGCGTGAACATATGTTCCAGTCAAGCAAGCCTCTACCATGCGAAGGTTTTTAACGTATTTTGATCTGTTACATGGCTTGACTTGATTTGGAAACAGAGTTCTGTGGCACACGGTACAAACGTGTGTGGGTCCATTCTGAATGGCTTCCCGGAACGCAGAAATCGCAGCTCGTATGACTGTGTTGACCACAACCTGGCGCGGGACTTCAGGTTGTGGAGTTTGCCATCGGCGGATTGTGGCCTGTCTGTATTTACGCGTTATCCTTAACGCGCACCGAATCTTGTGATATACGCGCAGCGTGGGCTGTGACGCAAATTTTTGTTTTTTGTTTTGTGTGCACTTTTGTATGTGATGCTGTCTAAAATGTTCGTCAGTGTGATACCTTTTGTGCAGTGTTTGTTTTTTTTTTTCCCTGTAAGTCTGGTCATGTGCATACTTCCTAGTGATGTAAGTTTTCTTGTTGTCTCTAACAAAAGCCTGTTTGTATTTCTGTACCATGTATTGTTTGTGTCGATTCTGAAATGCAGGATCCGTGGTATACCGCCTGACGATGTAGTCTCTCTTTTTCTGTTGGAAATGGACATCAGTTCTGTACTTTTTTACTTTGTGTGCCTTTACTTTGATTTGAACATTAGAATCTGCATAGTGATGTTTAACTGATGCCCGTTTTTGTTTGCGATACTCATAGTCCCCGGAGTATTTTGTTTTGAAAGCCACGGTTTTTTTTATTCGCAATGCAGGAGATGTTGCATAACGTTGTTTCTCATGTTGCCTTTTATATTTCCGTCGTAGATCGTGTTTTGGAGGTAAATGACGTTGGCATTCGTGCACCTTGCGTATTGCTTTTCTGCGCCGCTGCTTGTTCACTTTGTTTACGGTTTTGGCATTCAAATACTTGAGAAGTCCTGCACCAGAGGTACTATGAGATTTTTGAGCATCTATAGTTATTTGTGCCGTCTGCTCACAAATCTCAGCAACTGTTTCTGCTTCTAATTTTGTGGCTGTTTGGGGTGTGTGCAGAGCTGGCCTTTTTGTTTTTGTTACAATTAATGGTGCTCCATGACTTTGTTCTGCTGATGGTGTATGTGTAGCTATTTGGGGTTGGTTTGGCACGTTGACAGTTTCGAAAGAAACAGGCACAAACTCATACCCTGCATAAGCACCACGGCCTTCAAATAACTTATGCAGGTGTTTGACCAGATCATCCAGGTGGGCAAAAGTGATCATTACTGCCGTTCCTCGTGGTTGGGGAAAGCCTGCTGCATTTCTGGAGTGTGGATCGAACACTCCATAGCGTCCTGATCGGTCACGAAAAACTGCGACAAACTCGGGGGACACGACCAGCAAAGCATGGCTAACATCGACCGCCAGACACTGAAGACGTGAGGAAAGAGGCAAATACCAAGCTTCCCTTCGATCGCTGTGGGGGTCTCCTTTCAGGTTTCCCAACCTGATGTCAGCCATGTGGACGTTGTACATATTGGTGTCTGTCCGCACCTGCTGGGGCAACTCCTCTACGGCGAGGTGATCGCTCCGAAACTTACCATCTCTCAAAAGGTTTGTCTTAACCTCAACATAGACAGAGTCACCGCGCGCAAGGACTCTGTCAAGGTCTGCAGTGTTAAAGCACAAACCTTCGCTGTGGAAGGCCAGGAACAACAGAGCGTTACAGGCACACTGATGATTTCGCGAAAATTGACTGTACCTGTAATCGCCCTGGCTGTGAGTCGCTCTCACAGAACAAACACGTTTACCTGGCCCTTTCCCTGTCTGTGGTGGTGTGTGTGAATCCTGTGTGTGAGGAGGAACTGTCATTACTACTACTGTATGTAAATTTAAAGCTTGATTCAAAAACAGAACATCAAACCTAGTTTGAAGCTACTAACAGAAGAGAATGTGTACATACATAGTATTTGTGGCCCTACTTTACCTAAAACTGTAACTATGACAAAAGATCGACATACCTGATGAGATGAATGGGAAGCCTTCACATTCTGCAGCCAGAAGGTTCTCGACTGTGGTGGTGTCTGCACTTTGGGAACCTGGTGAAACAAGGTTTATATTGTTGTATTTGCCCATGCCAACTACAGTCAATGTTTCATGTCCTCTTTAATAAAAAAGTTCACGTATTTGTCATTTTAGTTTTGTGACACATGTAACACAATATACAGTTAATAGTGTAAATGTGTACAATGTTAAGCACAGTTAAAACATCCTACCTTGTAAGCTGGAGAATGTGATGGGGATGCCCAAAACGGTTTGGTAGGTGGAGGTGTTTCAGGCATCCGGGTATCAGGCATCAGGGTTCCCATCTGATAGAAAATAAGACGCATTTAACTTTAACTCCTGTTGTGCATATTGTATACATGTAAATAACCAAAACCATGACTGAATGTCTGTCAAGATGGAAACAATGCAAGCTAAATTACTAAGTATAAAATTAAGTATAAAAAACTAATTACAACAGTATAAAACTAAGCGATTAAGAAGTGTGGAGTACATTTTGTCTCATTTACGTCAGTGAATGAGGAAAAAAAATGTACTAAGATCTATTAAACTGACGAGTGTTTGATGACTAAATGAGTGGAAGATGCAAAATACATACATCTGCAGTTGGAGAATGGGAGCAGGAGGGTGCAGCATCCATTCTCTGCAACTGTGTTGGTGGTGGAGGTGTCGGGGCCGTCTAAGAACAGAGCATTTTGTTTATGACTACTGAAAGACCACCTGATAAGCCAAACTTTTGACATAATAAACAGCATATCAAATGCTGCCATATGACTTGTCTGCAACATTACAGCAAAAGAAGCATTAATTACTTCTTGACTTTAAATAGGGACACTGACATAAGAACATTTACCTGTGCAGCAGGAGAGGCACTGGCTGCGACCTCTGGTGGTCCAGGATCTGCCAGGTCCAGCCGTCTCCAGCGCACCTTTTGGGCCTGGGACCTCTTCCCCTTCCGCGGCATTGTCCTGTGAAGAAAAAAAAAAAAGACTAGACAAGAGTGAATGTGTGATGTGTGTGTGTACGTGTAGCAATGTGTTATTTCTATAGAATATGTGTGTGTGTAGGTGTTAATGTAATGTTATTTATATAGAATGTATGTGTGTGTGTACGTGTAGCAATGTGTTATTTCTATAGAATGTGTGTGTGTAGGTGTTAATGTAATGTTATTTATATAGAATGTGTGTGTGTGTCTGTAGGGTTATCCAGCAACGATCCGAAGAGTTTTCCAAAAAGGCTGAAAGGAAGAAAAAAAATCTGTCAAGGCACAGTAACATTTCCATTCTAACAATATAAAAAGCACTACTGTTTCCATTACAGCTGAAGGTTTACAAACCATGTACAGAATCATTGTATCATTTAAAATAACACAACATAACAGTTGTGGCTGTGTTAGTAACTTACTTTGTAGATGACTGGCTCAGAAAATACTGGGGTATCAACACACAGTATCTGTGAAGAGGACACAGAAAATCATCAACACATGCATTGTGTTTACTGTCACTTCTTGTATATGCTGCTAACACAACCCAACACTGTTAGTGACAGTAGCTCTGGTGCGTTAACACATCTTTATTAAACAAGTGACCAGCCATAATCCAGATACTAGGCCTCTCAGCAGAGACAAAATGGCTGACATGGAACAACAAGACACTGTACAGTCACACAGCTCAAGTTCTACATCATTCCATCAGAAAAAAAAATCCACATATTAACAGACACAAACACCAATGAAGACAATCAAGACATTTAGATCTTTAACACAGTGCAGCCACACTGGAAGGACATGATAAAATGGAGGGCACCAGGCTGGGACTGACAGAAGTCCAGACTAAGTTTAATTACCAAAAGTTCCAGACAACAGAAATAAATGACACGTTTGAAACTGCTACAAAACACAGCAATAATCATTCAAGTTCACTTAACTAATGCCTTGTCTTGCAGTGTTGTCAAATGAAACAGCGTAGCACACATTAGCATCACAAATATCCAAGGAGCAACACAGCAATATCAATGAGCACCATATTTCAATGAGCAAAAAACAGGCTCACAAGATGGTGTGCTTTTACAGAGCCTGACAGTTATCCATCATACACAGCACACATCAAGTATGTGAGCCTCAACACCTTCTAACACAGAGACAAAATGGCTGACATGTAGGAACACAAAATGGATGCCAAAGGCAGAATCAGTGACTGACAAAAGTTCAGATCAACACACTGACAACCTGTTCACATACAAGGCACAAATCCACACATTAAGTAAAGCAGGTAAGATTATGACACTGTGCTCTCACAGGACCTGACTCCATCCACACATCATGTCTGATCTCTTATCACATACTGTACTAATCACATGTCAAACATGGCAGACCCCACAATGACTTACACAATCTCACAGCTTCATTATGACAAAAGTATAAGACGACAATCAGTTTGTCTATGAAAGCAGCCACACTCAGAATTCACTGCTGATATTGTCAGACAGGCTAAAACACACAGCAGCAAAAGGTGAATGTAGAATCTTATATCACACAGAAAACCACACCACAGTCAGATCTTTGACATAGCACAGCTCCTAGTTTGCCAACAGCCTAATCAATACACCATCAATATTAGCAATACACAGATGAACCCTGCCATCTACTGTACTGTTCACAACATTCAGACAAACCACTGTACTGTACCACAGAGACAAGATGGCTGACATGGAAAGATGAGAGAAACACAAGCACCTGAGTATGTGATCAATACAAGTTCAGGATCAATGGTGCTGTGCATAGTGTCACAGCTCAATTTACAACACTTTACAGTTACAACATACTGTACAATATATATACAAAAAAAGGCTAACCCACACACTAGCATCCATGTTACTACTACAAAGAGGCAGCTGATTATCCACAGACATCTGTCAGCCATTTTGTAAGCCTGAAAACCTAACAGAAACAAAATGGCTGACATGGGAGCACAAGACAAAATGGCTGCCAGAGGCCATGACTGACAAAGTTCAGATCACGTCTTCTGTAGACAGCCTCACTGCTTAATGTAATGAACAGCAAAACACAAACACAAGTCTGAAGCACCATAGATGCAGTCAGCACAAACCCAACACCAGCAGGTGCAGTCTCACCAGCTTAGTCTGTCCCTCAGCCACATTACACAGTTAATAAAAACACCACCAGTCTTTCAAGCTGATTTCAATCACATAGTGACAGTGCTGTCACAAACATAGAAAGACGTAAGCACATATTAGCATCAGAAATTAGAGGCTGCAAACACTGAAAAACACACCTCATAGATGTAGATGTGACACAGTAGCTTCATCATGTCATTGAGGGAGACAAAGCACATCATACCACACAGCCCTTACAGAAATGAAGGCGCCCTGTTTCATTAGGGTTAATTACACAGCATGAAACAGCCATGATCCAGACACTGTCATTCAGCCATTTTGTGAGCCTCAAAACCTCCTAACACAGACAAAATGGCTGCATGGAAGAACACAAAATGGATGCCAAGACTAGTCACTAGACTAGACTGACACCGTTAGCCTTTCACAGCAGCAAATCTACTAACTACTTTAATAATTAATTAGTTAAATTAATTGAATTAATTAATATTAGCAATATGCAGAGAGAAGACAGCATGAAACTGCCACATCATGACAGAGCTTCAGTAATAGGGCCATTCCACCAATCGGTGCCATTTACGTCCCCATGAGATTATTTGTGTAAATATATTAAAATTGACTATAGAACACATTTTATTGTTAAGGAAATTGTCTTGAACCTTGACCTGATTGCCAGCTTAATAAATAATTGCAATATTTAAAAAACCTACTAA
>NW_021144724.1:0-27500 GCF_900634625.1 Parambassis ranga
GATAAAAATTTCTGGTTCAGATTCATATAAAACTCGATCAATACCGATGACCAGTCTGGTGTTAAAACTTGATTTCGGCCCCATGCATCAGCAGCACGTTGGTAGAGCTCAATGACAACAAGCACAGAGCAGCAACATAGGAAGCCAGCGGTATGGAGGTAATTCACAGTCACTGTGCCAATAATCAATCACTTAACTCTTCTCTATTTTCTCTTCTTTAATTAGAGAAAAAAAACTGCTGCTTTTCCTGTTCAAAGGAAAATGTGACACAAGGTGACATCACCACAAGCCACCGTACAGCAGTCACCATCAGTCCTAATCTGAACTAACCAATCAGCAGCCATTAGCAGGATGCTAGCATGCTATGGTCCGAATTAGCTGTAAGGAAGAGGGGCGCTGTGGGATGGCTCTCCTCAGACGTCTCTAACTGGTTGCGAGGTGACCGTGACGTCGTTAATTTGGCGCAGCTGCTTCATATTGATCAGCAGCATCAGATCTTAGGTGAAACTTCAACAAAGCCATCCACCTAAAACTCCTTTTGAGAGAGAACAGTTCAGCTCGACATGCAAACAAACGCACAGCTTTGGTTTAGCAGCATCTGAGCAGACTTTACATGGAGTACTTTCTCAGAAAGCCTCTCTGAACTGTGTCATGTCGGGTGAAAAATCCCCTTGTTTCCTTCTGATCACCCCCTGAATTAGTTTGTAAGGAAGGAGCGGATAAATTCTGGTCTCAAAATTATAATTTATTAAACAATGAGGCAAATTCTGAGTCGCAGAGCTCTGGGTTGTTGCACACACAGAACCAAACAAGAACAACACAAGAACAGGACAACCAACAAGAACAAACAACCACACAGCAACAACGAACAACGCAACAACAACTGGACATGGAATTCACACATTGATATACCCCATGGGCGTTCCTGCCTGCCAGCCCACAGGGGCATCTACTGCCCCCCTGCAGACCCTGGGTCATACAGCGAATAGAACATTAGTGTTTACTGCCAAATAAGGTAAAACTTCAATTTCTTAAATCTCATAGGTTGTGAGTCCGATCTAGGGATGACCATAACATGGGGCACTCAGGAGAAAAACACATTCCTTTAGAATCTGGCTTTTATCAGGTCAGAGGTGCTGCTGTCCTTAGTCTGAATTTATGACCATCTCGTACCAACCGGAGCTCCAGAGAGCAGAAGAACAACTGATCTCATCTGCCACAGCCTGAACTGCAGAAAACAACGTTATATGACACACTATGAAATTACTTATTAATACATTCAGTATCCTCAAATTACTTTGATTTTCTATAAAATTAACATAAACACTTATGAAAATCACATTATTAAGTGATAAACACATATAAACATGAACTATTATCTGAACACACTGCATGTTAACACCATGCAGAATAAATTCTTTCACCCAACAGTTGTTGTACCCAGCGTCTAAGCTCTACAGCACCATGTGACGCATCATGGCGACGCAGACAGTGAGCTGACAATAGTCTGCTCAGAACTTCACCTAAACGTTACACAATGACTTTAAAAAAATAAGAACTGCCCATATAAAATCCGACGGCCAGACATTGCACACCTTATACTACGATGCACCGGAGTGACGCCTTTTGTCATCCAGTCTCTCTGACATGGAGAAAGAGAGGAGGAAACAAACAAGCATGCAAATGTAATTTATTCAGGCTGGAGCCCATTTTAATTTAATGCTGCTATATAGAAAATAGCTGCTCCCATATATAATGGCAGAGGAAACACTGGTAAGTTTGCAATATGTTGTTCCATAACACTGCACTTTCATGATGTGTATGGTCTGTGTTATAACAATTACAGTAGAGTTATTAGTGTGTGAAGCCCACACTGGGGCACACAGGCTCGGGTCCGGCAGCTCTACTGTAAAGTGGTTTGAAAAATGAAATCGTAATCAGCTAAAATCAACAGCAGGTCAAACTCAATCAAAAACTGGAAATCAGAATCGGGATTCCTAGTTAGCATTAAGCACAGACAAATAATACAGAGATTAACAGATTACTGTTGATAAGAAGCACAATGTGTATATTTAGGAGACCATGCAGTCTGAAACTGGAGAGAACATGTTTGTGCTGCTAACTAATGAAACAATCTAAACAGCCTTATGTTATTTATTTTATTTGACAGGCAGCAAATCATTAACTAATTCACTGATTAAATGTAACTTCATACAGTCTGCACATAGGACGCAGACACATGCGCACATACAGGTGAGCACACTTCCACCAGCGGATTGAGCTGGTGGATTAGGCTAAACTAAGCTAAACTAAGCTAAACTAAGCTAAGGTAAGCTAACGGTTGTGACGCGACCGATCATGTGGCGTGCTTGACCGGCATAAAATCGGCATATCTCAGTCTGATCTGCGGATGCCGGTCATGGCCGATCAATCGCTGCATCTCTGATGCTAACTGACGGTAACTTCAACGGTAAATAAACAAAGCACAGAGCTCTGAGGAGCTAAAGCAGAGAGAGAACAGCTGGAGGGACACATCTGTAGCTCCAAGTCATGAAGTCAGTGTCCTCCTGTCAGAAACACTATGTGCTGAATGTCCCTCTTTTCACACAGAGCCGTTGTTGTTCCGTGACATTGTCATGTTTACATACCTGTTCTGTGTAGCTTGATCTCAGGCTTCAGGAGCAGATCCAGCAGTTTGCGCTGACGGTCCAGCTCTCCCTCGTACTGGACGATAGTTTGTTCAAACACTCGCTCTCAGAGACTCAGCAGCAGCCATTCAGATGTGATAAAACACTTACAGCGGAAAACTTCTGTTGAACTTCTGCTGTCACTGTGCTCGTCTTTCTAGTTCCTCTTCCCCCTCCTTCTCCTTGTTCAGTTCATTTGTTTGATTGCCGTTGCTAGGCAATAAAACACTTGTTATTCACCCTCTTTCATCTTTTTGTTGATTTCCGTTGCTAGGCAACTTGCCGTTGCTAGGCAATCAACTCTTGTTATTCACCCTCTTTCTTCTTCTTCTTCTTTGTTTGATTGCCGTTGCTCATCTGTGTTCATCTCACAGAGGACATTCCGGGTCAACTTCACGTTTTTTTCCAAAAATGATAGTTTTTCAAATATTAAGCAATTTTGGTGTCATCTGCCAAATGTATCTCCTCCTAGAAATTTCAAGCTGCAGACTCCATTTTAGTCTTAAAACGCTCATTAGATGCCGCTCTATCAAACTTGTATTCAGAATTTTCTAATTCCGAATCGTTTCCACACGCCAGGCGCAGCCACAGGTTCTGAGCGCTGTGTTACTTGTTTTTGCTCCTTGCTTTATAGTTTTTTTACAAACCATACATTTTGTATGACTTACAAATGCCAATATTTCCTTCAGACTAGGTTTCTATTTTCTTTATATTTCATTATATTCCATTTGAATGACTTAATTGGAATTGTGAAAAGTCTCCTACCCTGAAATGACTGAGCTGTTTCTGAGGTATTGCCGTCTCCTTCCTCCTCTCTGGCGCTTACTGTTTGTAAATGGCAGATTTCAAGCCCAGGAGACTGGTGGGAGTGCATGCAGCCTGTGGGAGTCAGACAAGTGCCTCATAATGCACCTGTAGGGGCTACTGCTGTAATAAAAGGAATGCAAAAATGTGACATCATCTTACACACACATTTCCAAGAATCCGTCTGTATATTATAATACAATAGGCATATTTTATAAATGCTGTTGCCCAGAACATATACATTGGTTTGTGATGAAACGGTACCCTAGCTTCTATATCGTATGCTCACTCAGACTTGATACAGGGCAGAATCTTGTATTCGTATATGTACTTCCAATATGAGGCGCCCTCACATTTAGGCTTTAGCTAGTTCTGTGTCTGAGTAAACGCTCTTACTTGACACACATATGCATCAAATACAGCAAGCCATTGCCATCACACAAGGACATCTGGCATTCAGCACACCAGCTGTTTGTACTTTTATAAAATATAAGCGTTGTTGTTTTTCAGTGTTCTCAGGCACTGATGTGACATGAATAAGCATGTTTCTCACAAATGATGGTCTTGTTCCGCCTGCTATTGAGGAAACTGACAGTTAAGGTTGGTCAGAGATGGGAGACAAAGCCTTATGTAGCCTTATGCCTTCGACCCTCAGATTGCCTCCTCTGCTGAGGCTTATTAACACAGACCTGTATCCATAGTAGTTCACATGTACAAGTGGCTTGGATGACGTCCCTGAAACTATGACAGGTGGAGAAATAAATTCAACTCTGAAGAAGATAATTGTGTTGTTACAAAGCTTGTTGTCAGTATAGACTTTCAGGTATTTTCTGTCTTATGTTTTGTCACAGAACATGTGTTTACTGCAGATGTATTTATGAGAGAAGTTAAAGGAGTTAGCTCTTTTTTATGCTACTGTAAACTAATATAAGGTTCATTTCATCATAAAAATGCAATTGGGCCACTTTACAGATATTCACACAAACTCAGATAACTTGTCTTCCACCTGATACGTTCTTTTGGTTTCATAAGAGAAGAATATTGAGAAAGAGGTCAGCTGTAGTTCCTCCTCTCAGTTCCATTGCAGTGTATTTTGTGTCTGTCTCCTTATTTCATTTCCACTGTGTTTGGGGACTGCCAGGTGAATGCCTGTTTTTTCCATCTCCTGGTGTCGTATGTTACTAACAGTGTTGGGAAGAATACTTATTAAAAGTATTCAGTTACTGAATACAGATTACAGGCCCTACAACTTAACATTGCTCAGTCTAAGTAACATATTCTGAATACTTGGATTACTCACACATTAATTTGTGTAGCATGTATATGATATACTCTACAAATCTGGATGTATTGAGTTGGACTAGTGCAGGGGTCGGCAACCTTCAGCATTAAAAGAGCCATTTGGGCCGGTTTCCCACTGAATAAAGCACACTCGGAGCCACAAACCCCTAACTACTAATCTACACCTATTTGACTAAATTAAAGGCAAAATGAATCTATATATAGGCCTAATATAGATAGATATAGATAATATTTATCTGAACAAAAAATGCCAGTTTATATGTTATTTTGATTTCAGTGTGCCGTCATAGTACAGTAGTCAACCTGAATATGAAACACGTTAGTTCAGGGTCCGATATAAAAATATGTATTTTCAGAATAACAGCTTGTTAAATTATTTCTTTCACCTGGTTAATGTGAGTTCTGCTCTGGAACTTCACTGCACAGCGTATCGTATCCACTTCAGGGCTGGAAGACGTCGCTTTGATTTTCACGAAGGATTGAGCTCTGATCTGTGAGGCTGGAGCGATGTTTACTTTTAATGTAGTTCATGATGGAAAACACCAGCTCGCTCAAGTATGAGGATCCAAAGATGACAGGACTCCAAATGCAAACTTTTCCATGTTCATATAAGTGTCGGGAATGTCATTGCATGCAGGCTGTCGAACACCAGTTTGTCCGGTGTCACAGGTGCTGCGCACAGGACGCGACCGTGACGCATATTTTGACAAAATATTAAAGTTTTATTTTAATCACGACAGCATCTCAATCTCCAAAGAAACAACTATTACTATGAAAAAACTAAATGAATAAAATAAAATACATTTAAATTAAACGGCCATTATTTATTCATATTATTATTATTTTTTTCCAAAAATGAGCTCGCTGCCTGGGAGCCACAACAGAGGGATGAAAGAGCCTCATGCAGCTCCGGAGCCGCAGGTTGCCGACCCCTGGACTAGTGGCTCAGAAGTGTAGGAGCAGCTCTGGGAGTGAGTAAAAGAGAGACAGGGCGATGAAGATTTGCTGAAGTACCATATATATTTAAATGACACAAAAGACAAACAGTTAACAAACCCAGCAATGGGGGGGCCACACGCAGCGAGGGGACAAAAGTTCAAAATAAAGGGGGCTGCAGGAGCCTCCTACCACTCCTCCAACCAGAAGAGATCTGGGCCAGATCCAGACCTTGAGCTGAATCGTATTCTTCGAGCCTAAGCAGAGCTCAATCCTAGCTCGCCATCAACCCTGGCCTGCACACAGCACAGGACCAATTAATGTGCACACAGTCCATCTATCTAATAATAATACAGTACAAATCGTATCATACATAGTTCTAAATTAGAGTTCTCATATCATCAAATATATACATACAAATAGATATTCTATTATTAGTCAAATTGGGAAATAAATGTTTGCTATATTATAATATCAAATCTGCTAGTGTAGCAATATCAAACATGATCAAACATTAAAGGTCAGACAGAAATACTTTACAGACCTCTCACATTGATTCAATGTAGCACAGTTAAGGATAGTCAGAGAGACCTGGCTTTTTTCTGGACTCAGTGCAGGAGGTGGGTGACAGGAGGGTCCTGACAAAACTGACTCCCATGATGCACCACTGAGACACAGGAAGTCATTCCTGCCTGTCTCAATCAAACTACTGAACTCTGAACTGGAAGATAAGACAAGACAAGACTTTATTAATCCCGAAGGAAATTCCTGTGCCAGAGGTATCAAGTTACATTAAATGCAGTTAAGTACAGAGTATAAGAGTAGAAGTGTCACTCAGACACTGTACATTCATACTGGTGCATTCATGTCCTGCTCTTTACTATGGAAAGGTTTTATACAGTAGTGAATATGTTCTTTAGATACAACTCAGGGATTTAAATGCTATCTAGGTATTTAGATATTTATTATATATTTCAATGTATCTTTAATTTCTAATGTCTGTAACAAAAAAGAATTTCCCCTCGGGGATAAATAAAGTCATTCTGATTCTGATTCTGATTCTGATGCTGGACAATGAGTCCTGCAGGACGCCCTGTCAGCTCTGCAGAGCAGCTTCAGTGGCAGACTGCTCCACCCTCGGTGTGTGAAGGAGAGATACAGAAGGTCTTTCCTTCCTGCTGCTGTCAGACTGTATAATAACCACTTCTGATAGGAGCAATATTCACACACCACAGTGTACAACACATTATTTATTTAGTTTCTGATGCACTATGTACAGTTTTCTTACAGACCACTTCTCCCTCCACTCACCTGTGCAATAACTGTTCATATGTAAACTGTGATGATTCTATTCTATATATTGGTAGTTTATTTTATCATGTATATCTGTTCTTAACTTATCCTTTGCTGTCTGTACCTGCTGTTGCAAAAATGCAATTTCCCCATTGTGGGACTAATAAAGGTTTCTTAATTCTTAATATCCTGTGCTGACCGCTCCATATAAACCAATGGAGGCGGCCAGGCTAACTTACCCAATGGGAATGAATGAGCGGCTGAGCTAACAGTAATGAGACTCACCAGTTCTGTAGTTTAAGATCAATTCAGATGATCCACTCATATCCACTCCGCATAAAGACTTTGGTAGTTGGCTCCTATAGATCGACATTCAGTACATTTAATTTGAAGAGATGACAACATGAATTACAGCAAACTTTTCCTACTCGTGTCCCACTCGCATCTAGACTGGCACTGCCAGGTTACAGTGATGCGATTGGTCTGAGTCGGACGTCATTACGTGGAAATACAACACGGCCCACAATACAATATATGGGAGCAGTAGCTGGAGTTTTTCACCCGGGTTACAATTTTAAGCGAGTGAATGCAGCGATCAGTCCCTGTTTACTACAGAGGACGCTATAAAACATTCAGTCAAACCTGTCCAGACTGTTCCAACTGACTGCATCACATCAATGTTATTCTACTTAAAGAAACAGGAAAAAAACGTAATGATGACAGAACGCTCCTCCTACAGCTTTAAAGCTACAAACATGCTTTCAAAACTAAAGTGTCTAAATGTGATGACACCCTTGCTGTGACTTTGGGACAATCTGACAACATAGTAATTAAAAATGTGCAACTCAGAAAGTAGCCATGCTATACAGCTGAAACTTTGAACATATTTTAAAAGATGTATTTACTTAAATATAGTTAAAACTGTAGTCATAGCGCCACCATGTGGTGAGATATAAAGTGTCAAAAACATCGGACAAAACATTAGTGGACAACTTTAAATAGTGTAAGATTTTTTATTTTGGAATATCTAATAGCGTTTCATTGCTATTGGCTAATAAACCTTTGTGGGCGTGGCCATGTGTACTTAATGTACTATAACTGATGCATACTGTAACATATAGCTGCCAAATTTGGGTCACCTATGTAGGCTAGTACTAAGACTTAGTGTACCAAGTTGCATGCGGTTTGGCCACTGGGGGGCGCTATAGTGAAAACATATGTATTACTCAACATAAATCCATCCTGTTTTTCAAATGCTTCTGTGAAATACCTGATATGACTTCAACAGCACAGCTTTCAGGTGTGAAATGGTCGCCTGTAATAGCTGATATCTGTTACACTGCTAACAGCTCTGCAATCACAGTTTCTTCAGGAACTGCCATTCTAGTTAAATTAAGAGATCAACAGTTTTAACCACCCAAATTATTTATATTATTATTATTATTATTATAACGATTATATTATCAAAGGATTTTGAAAACCAACACAGTGCTATGACATAGTAATACTATATTATACTGCACCACTACAGTAATCGAGTCCATTGAAAGCTATGCTAACTGAAGCTAGAGAGGCTCAGAAACAAGTTAAATATTGTCCATTTATTGTTTACAAAGACATCTACAGTGCCCATGTAGTCAGAATATGTCTATGTGTTTGCGCTGGCTACTGCACCAACAAAACTCTTATCATAAACCCTATGCCAATAACATTCTGACAAAAGTTTATGTGACAACAACACTAGAACCACGTGGCCTAATGGATGGAGGTGGCCACCGCTGTGTGTTTTGGTTGCGTACCGGAGCTCGGCTACGTTATGAGCGGCTGGATAAACGGCGTTAGTCCGCGCGGGCTCGGTGCTTAGTTTCTCAGGGGAGACAATTAAACGCAGCCATTGCGTCCTGCTCGGCAGAGAGGCGGACAGGTAAAGCAGCTGCTTGACAATCCAGGTTTTCTTTGCAGTGTAGTTTAATTTAAGATTAAAATATCAGCAAAACCGTAACATTAAGTCGCATATACGCATTGCCAAGTTGCAGAGACACCGCGCACGTCTCATTTTAATTCAGCTGCTGCAGCCGACACTTCACGGCAGGTAAAGTGCATTTTAAACTGCCTGAAACATGACAAGCGATCTTTTTCACTTAATATAGTTTTTATTGAGGCCATTTAAAAACGCATATAGCAGAACGGACCGCGGTATTAAACTGCTGAGCCCGTCCCGATGTGTTTCTGTTTGTTTTTGTAATTTTACCATGTTAAGGAGCGCAGCATTGTGCAGTCTTTATGTTAGAAGTTACGCATGGTAATAAAAAACACTCTTTTTACACTTTTTATTGCCGGTATTAAAAATGATACCGTCGCTACCTGTGTGCCCCGCCGTATACCTTAATGCCGCCCCACCCTATTTCTGGCTGAGATGGTTCATACATTTAGTAGCATTTAACATTTAAGATGCAGTTATGAGCACAGCATCCTGCTTCTGTTTGTCTTTTTACTAGATTACTTATAGATTACTGTGTGTTGCTCATGCTTGTCATGCAATGAACACAATCCTGATTATTTTTTGTTTTGCATGTCTTTTTAATTATGATTAAATACATCACCCTACTTTTTGTCATTTTGTCACTTTTGCAAAAAGTAAGGTGATGTATTTAATCATAATTAATCAAGGGATTCAACTTACCTTTGAAGGCATTGATGAATTTGATGTCAAATCCTACTTTGTCCCTTTCAGCACTAGCATTAAACTGTGCATCCTGCTTGGATCGAGCCGTCTTCGTCTTCGCATTCTGTCTGATATGTGTATATATATATATATAAGGTATTAAATCAAAGACGTTTTTGAACTTAAATAATAGAATCTTCAAGTATTAAAATGTTAATTTATATTAGACCAACTAAGAGCTGCCTAATTATAAATTATTGTTGTGGTTTTGTAGTGTTGATGCAGCCAAAGAGGATGGGTCATTTGGAAGACTAATAATTGACAACCACATAAACCCAAACGCCAAGATGAAGTGCTTGACCCTGCAAGGGAAGCCACGCTTGTGTTTGTTTGCAACCCGAGACATAAGTCCAGGAGAAGAGCTCACCTATATTATGGCAACTCAGACTGGCCATGGAGATCCAAAGTGGTAAAACTTTTGTGAAACTGATAGTTCTGATAGTGGTTATGGTCTAACCTAGGGAACAATGTATATTGTCCTTGTAGCTTTAGTTTGAATGTGCTTGTTACAACATTCATGTATGTTAGACATTAATGTATTAAAATACATACTACATACAGTGTGAAAGAGACTGACTATGTTGTCATTCGTCTGATGATTGTTGTTAAACTCTTCAGGAATCTGCAGAAAGTTCGATGGAGGAGCAGCACGCTGTGTCATCATCCTCATCAGAGCCTTCTACACGTGCTTCCAAGGTGCCAACAAGACGGTGCCAAAAAAAAGGCCAGAGCTACATCAGCTGGTCCTCTCAGAAGCTTTGATAAGGTAAGAAAAGTACTGTGCTACCACAGGTATATTGCAAACTGAAGTGTTTAATTACATCTAGTGAGGGGGCAGCAGTGGTTAGCACTGTAACCCTCACAGCAAGCTCTTTGTTACTGATGCTACCACAAACATGCACAGTTTTAAGTTGGGAAATTCTCCTTCCACAACTTGGAATTTGAATCATCAAAGGTGTCATAAGACATTCTATACCTTATGAAATCAGTCAGTGAGGCTTAAAGCAAAGTTTTCACCGAGGAGTAGGTTTTTTTATTCAACCTCAAATATCCTATGGGATGGTACATTTCCAGTATGTGAGTATGTTAATTTGTATTGTTTGTCCATGCTGAATCTGCTACAGTCTGTGAATGAAAACAACCAGAGTTTGACAAGTCCGGAACTTGGTCCACTCAGCCAGAATGAAACGGTAAATGAAATGTAGGCCTTCATTACTTTGCGTGTGGCAAAGTACATTCTTTGTGGATGTATATCCATTACTAATTTCCTCCATGATGTATTTGTTACAGGAGATGGCCGTGGGCAACTAGGCTTACATGGATGAAGGCAACCAGGCTGAGATGGCCGAGGGCAACCAGGCTGAGATGGATGAAGGCAGGAACTTGACAAGTCCACTGCTTGGTCCACACAGCCAGAATGAAACAGTACAGAAAATTTAGCACTTCATTCTTTGCGTGTGGCAATGCGTAAGTCCACCAACACGTAATGTAGGTATGTGTGTATGTAGTCACCTGAATGTGACATGGTTTATATGGACAGTGATTTGTAAGGACTTTAAAATGTAGTTTAGTATATGATCTGAATGTGTGAGTTTGTGTACAGTCACCTGAACGTAATATGGTTTATACGGACAGTGTTTTTTAAGCCCCCCCACGTATGTCTTAGTAAAAGCATGCAGGTTTAACCTCTAACATCTCAATTTGTACATTCTTTGTTGATGTATATCCATTACTAATTTCCTCCATGATGTATTTGTTACAGGAGATGGTCGAGGGCAACCAGGCTGAGATGGATGAAGGCAACCAGGCTGACATGGATGAAGGCAACCAGGCTGACATGGATGAAGGCAACCAGGCTGACATGGATGAAGGCAACCAGGCTGACATGGATGAAGGCAACCAGGCTGACATGGATGAAGGCAACCAGGCTGACATGGATGAAGGCAACCAGGCTGAGATGGATGAAGGCAACCAGGCTGAGATGGATGAAGGCAACCAGGCTGACATGGATGAAGGCAACCAGGCTGACATGGATGAAGGCAGGAACTTGACAAGTCCACTGCTTGGTCCACACAGCCAGAATGAAACGGTACATAAAATTTAGCACTTCATTCTTTGCGTGTGGCAATGCGTAAGTCCACCAACAAGTAATGTAGGTATGTGTGTATGTAGTCACCTGAATGTGAAATGTGTTTTGTAAGTACTCTCTCCTGAAAGTGAAAGTTGGCATAGGATCTGAATGTGTGTGTGAAATAAGCAGTAAACCACCAATCCTCAAGGTGCGGTTGATAGTGTCATCAGTTTGTTTTTAGAAGTTCTTGGACAAGCTGAATTTTATCTGGTTTAGTATAATGTGTCTAAAAAACTGTATGTCTAAAAAACTATAAAGGTTGTAAAGCAAGTATTTCTTTACACTACGTTTCTTCCTCAATTTTGGTATTAACAAAACCTAACATGAGAAAACGGATATCAATGCAGATGTAGTTTTTAACCGTTGGCTCTTTTTTACTGTTTTAGGGAACCACTGAAAATGGCACGAAACAGTTCATCGGTTCTAATGAAATGGATCCAGTTGTCTGCAATAAAAGGTACAGTATATTGTATGCCATGTTAATATTAGGTTACGTTTATATGGTTTTCTAGCTATCAGTATGTGACTTTTCACATTATTAAATATTACCATACATTTTCACCAACGGTGTCAGAAGCATCAGCTTGTGTGCACAACAGTATCATCCTTGGACAAGTGCATCCAGTGTGTGGGACCTGTATCCTCCTTGAAGTGGCTTGGATATAAGTGCAAAGGTAAGCTGCAGTATTTAGTACAGTGGTGTAGTACAGGGCCGTAGGTGGACGTGCACTCCTTACATCTACCTAAAACATAGGTGCACCTGAAAGGGAAGGTGTCTAATACAACAGTCCAAAAATAAATCCTTCTAACGTTTGTGCATACAAACTGATGCAACTGGATGCCAATTGTCAGATATGTTGTTTGTTGTGTCGTGTTCTGTCATAGCCTACTGACACATGCAATAATCATTTTGTCAATTTAATTATATTAAATAAAGTCTAAATGTGGTGTTGTATGTAGTTCAACACCACCAAGAAATAAAGCCTCCACATTTAAAACTATTGAAACACTGAACCTTCAGGATGGAGGATTTATTGTGG
Organism: Parambassis ranga; assembly: GCF_900634625.1. Lineage (NCBI taxonomy): Eukaryota > Metazoa > Chordata > Actinopteri > Ambassidae > Parambassis > Parambassis ranga. The sequence continues at coordinate 12,919 of NW_021144724.1, forward strand.
CATTTTTATGGTACACTACATGTATTTTTATCTAGTTGCATGTAATAAACTGATCCTTTGGTGTATGCATTCTCATTTACAGTATCTCACAAAGGTGAGCCCACTCCTCATATTTTTGTTGTATCTGTTGTATCTTTTCATGGGATAATACTATAGAAACAAAACTTTGATACAACCTAAAGGAGTCATTGTACAGCTCGTATAACAGTATAGATTTACTAAAAATAACTCCACATACAGCCATTAAAATAATTTAATTAAATTAAAATTTAATTAAAAAATATTAAAATTAAAATTAATTAATTTTATTAAAATTAAAACAACATTTCTATTGTTTCTGTGTAAATCATTGCTATGACACAAGACATTTTTAATTTACCCATAAAATTAAAACTTTTAAAATGTGTTACAGTTTTTTTGGGCGTCTGGCATAAAAAATGCCTTGAGTGAATTACAGATGACCTCCAGCACCATTCACAGGTGAGTCCCTATATAAGGTTTCTTGAATATCTAACATCTCTTGCTGTTTCCAATTATTTAATTTGTTTCTCATTCTTTCAGGAGCCACAGTCTTCTATATGTTCTGTGGACAATCTGGTGTCAGATGAGGACAATTCAGAAGTGGGTAACCTATCAGATTTTGATCACAGCCTGTCTGATGAGGAGTACATACCAGACTCGGAGTCACAAAATGATAATGATTCAGATACAAGCATACCCTCGATGTCTAGCGGTAGAGAGGTTACAGAAAAAACTCTTATGGCTGAAGGAACATCTCATGGATCAGATGCAGACATCCAAGTTTGGCCTAGCCAATCCAAGGCTCCACCACCTCTTAAAGACCATGTGATTCCCAGTGCTGCTAAAAAATCACATTTAGGTACATCCACCAAAAAGGCATCAAAGAAAAAGCCAAAGGATGAAGCACAGCTTCTCAATCACAACTCAAGTCAATTGACTATGACCATAAAAAATTACTGTTACATTTGTGGTAAGCCACAAAGCAAAATTTCTCGCCACCTGAGAACACATAAAACGCACGCTGAAGTTGTATGTTTGTATGTTTTTTCCCTACCTGAGCACTCACAAGAGCGGAAAACACTATTAGAGAAAATGAGAAATAAGGGAAATTTTAGACATAACGTTGCAGTTTTACAAGATGGACCATTGAAAGTTAAGAGAAAACCTAAAACTAAATCATTGGCAGGAAAGTTTATTTCCTGTATGCATTGTCAAGGGATGTACATTCGGAAAGAGTTTTGGCGACATGTCCGCAAATGCCCCTGCAAGCCAGAAAATAAAGATACTGAAAAGGAACCTGGAAGAACCAGAGTGCTGGGTTTGGCTGCTGCTCTACAGACTGCATCCAGTCACCGGATTCCAGGTGGTGTGTGGAAGCTCCTGACAGCCATGAAACAGGATGAGGTTGCTTCGGTTGTGCGAAATGACCTGTGTATTGTTCAGTTTGCCCAGTCCCTCTACAACAGACATGGGCAAGATGCTACAAAGAGTGAATACATGAGACAGAAGCTCAGGGAAGTTGGTCGCTTGTTGGTGTGTCTGCGCTCGGAATTCTCAATACAAAACCTGGAGGAGGCTGTGAGAGAAGTAGTTTGAGGCCACCCTCAAACTACTTCTCTCAATGGAGAAAGGACATCTTTCCAGAATGCAGGGAAAATCATTGGATGAGATTGAACTTGAGGGTATGTATATCTTGAGAGATTATTTAGTCTGAACACAGTGCATGTGTACACTGTCTTCATTTGACCTTTATTCACACCATGTCCCAGAGGAAATTGTGTTTAGTGATGATGAAGCCAAGGACGGCGAGAATGAGTCCGATGATAGTGGAACGGAATTCACAACGGCAACAGAGTGTGAAACTCGTGAACCTGTTGATGCTGCTTCAGAGTCTACAGTCACAGAGCCGCTCCATGACACGGGAGGTTTTGGTAAGTTGCCTTACACTATACTTGTGTTTCTGATGATGAAATGTATTTTACCATGACAAAAACTTTTTTCCATATGTGTTCAGCAGAAACTGTGTCAACAGTGACATCCACGGTAAATGAGACTGTCTCTGTATCTGAAGGTAAGGCAAGTTTAGTTGCAGAGCAATGTTACATAAGGCGTAAACACATTCATGGAGACGATGGAAAACACATTTAAAAAAGTTGATATAAAGACACAAATCAAATTCAAAGAATAAAATAGATAACTATGTAGTGTTGTGTATTTTAGAAGTTTAGATCATTACATTTACATTACATGTATGCATTTAGCAGATGCCTTTGTCTAAAGCAACTTAAAAGAAGAGGATTAACATTCAAATGAAAACAAACACAATCAAAAACCTTACTAAGAGTGCAACACTGGTGCTTTGAATTTGATGTAAGCAGTGTAGCAGTGTGCTCTTTTTGGCTGGTTGAAAATCAGACGTGCAGCTGCATACTGGAGCAGAAGCACCGGCTGGAACACCTATTAGGAGGGCATTGCAGTAGGTAAGAGAGGCGAGGTCTGGATCAGGAGCTGGGTTGCATGTTGAGTTAGGTGCGGCAAGACTGGGCTACAGAGGCCCCAAGTAGACATGCACGTCTTAACGTAGTATTGTCTTCACACAAGGAGGGCTGACACGTCAGTGTTACCCCTACTATTATGATGCAATAGTAGCTGCACTATTGATTGCACCTAGCAGTGCTAGTAGTTAGCACCTTCTGATGGGTTCCGGGTATGTTTGAAATCAGGTGGTTTAACCCACAAGCAGATTTTCCTCCTGGGAGTTTCAGCTGGAGTCTGTGGTGGATGTGACAGAGGAGAACAACACGGGACTGCACTGGGACTACCCAAGAGCAGCACAGAACGCCACAGGAGGTCTTTCCTGAAAGTGGCCATCAGACTGATTTTTAGTGACACTTCTACTACTTATACTCTTCTACTTTAATTGTAACTTGATACCTCTGGCAAAATAATTTTAATATTTAATTTTAAACATTGCACTCTACTACATAAAGAGTATTTTCATTATTTTTCAGCTGCAGCTTATGTGAAACTTCGTCTCAGTGGTGAAATTATGATGAATTGGTAAAAAAATGATTTAATCCTAGGAATAAGTAAACAGGAATCTGTGGCAATAGGTAAATGTATTAACACACTTGTTTGTGTCTGTGTCTTCTGTTTTTCTACAAGATGCTTGTCCAGATAATGAAGTAAGAAGAGCACCAAAGAAACCATGGTCCAAGGCTGAGGTCAACGCAGTAATGCGACATTTTAAAGATCACATATCTAAAGGACAACTGGCAACCAAAACTGAATGCACTCACTGCAAGATGGCTGAAGGGTCTGTTTTAGCACAGAGGACAGTGCAAAATATCAGGGACTTTGTTAGAAACCGAGGAGTAGCTGCAAAAAGACAGTCACAGAAGGAAATGTAATGTAATGTATGTAAATCCACAGATTTGCACATAGAAACCAAGTTTCTAAAAGCAATCAGTTACTAATATGGGAGAGTAACTACGTTGTAGTAACAGATTTAATATAAAGTTATTAGAGTTAAAGTTTGTTTTGTATGCATGTGTGACATGCTTTTTTTACATTTGATTAATGTAAATGCACTTATAATCAAATTGAATTTAAATTCTGTGCAAAGAAGAGTACACGGTTGTGTTAGTTAAGTTATCTTTATATTGAAACCTCCCATATTTATTTTGTAGAATGTTCCTGTTAAAATATATTAGCAAGAAGGAACATGTAAGTGCATTCATTTTTATGCACCTCTTTTTGTTTATATGTTTATTATTTTTAGTTGTGTATTTGTGCAATAGCACGTAGAATACCAATAAGTTTGGTTGCTAGGCAACCAAACTCGTTAAACAACCTGTCCATTTAATCCTGTGTTGTCAGGTGTGTATTTATGTTAATCCATGTTAATTTAAAAGTGACGTCATAGTCCAGATAATGCATTTTCTTGTTCTCATAAACCACAGATTTATCAAAAAGTGAAATGTCTGCTCAAACCACAGTTGGAGCAGGGTCATGTGTATAGAGTTCTGTTGCGTGTATCTGAACTCTGAAGTGACCCAAATTTTTTTCAATTTTTTTAGAGTAACCTAAGCCAACTCCCATAGCTCTAGGACCATGGGAAAGGGTAGCCCATCTAAACCACCTTCAGGCCTGTTTCGAGAAATTGTCCATCTAAACCATAAAAACCCTTGTGTGTGTGTGTGTGTGTATGTATGTGTGTGTGTGTCAGTGTGTGTGTGTGTGTGTGGTCAGCCTTCATCCTTCCTGTCAGCAGAGCAAAGCTGTATCAGTGTCTCATCCAGGTCTCAGCTCCTCAGGCTTTCTTCAGAAGAGCTGTCACTGTTGGAGTATCTGTTGCACAAGTGCTGCACATATCTGATCTAAGTTCTTTCTGAATCCTCACATCTAAAGTTACAGAGAACTTTTACAAACTCCCTTCTTGTTGGCTGCTACAAGCCGACAGCCTCCACACATCAGAGGCCTGCACACCATGAGCTTCCTGCACTTCCTGCTGTTGATGACAGCTCTCTCTCCGATTGGGAGATTAGACTGATGTGACTGTGACATCATGACGTCACTATTCAGAGCCTGCTGTTTAACATGCTGCTCACAGAGAGACAGAAACAGCAGCAGCACTCTGTGAGCCAGGTCCACTCTACTTGGAGGAAGTAAAACACCTCATTTCATCAAGATGGAGACACTGAAAGAACACAACCAGCAGCTGTGACACATCAGCTTTTCCTCTTAATCTACTCAGTTCATGGATGTTCTGACACACGTCCTGCCTCGTGCTTCAACAGGAAGACTCATCAAGTTGATAGCAGCTTCAAAATAAGTGTGTATAAGTATTAAAACACTAAACTGTGACTTCAGTGAGTCTCCTTTATTTGAACTGATTCATAAAATGATCATAAACACATGACAAATGAAATCCATTCAAACTCTGAAGTTCACCTCATCATATCCCAGTGGCAGACAGAACAGGCCCCGAGTGACAGCAAAGCAGTGAGCCCCCTGCTGGTGATCAGCTGCATGTACCAGAAGCAGACAGAGATTTCTGATATGATGTTAAAGGTGTCACAGAGGAGGATCCGACTGTCTGACCTCTGATTCTTCTGTCAGCATCAGACACATCACAGTTTGATCAGTTTTCAGATCACACACAGCAGCATCAGTAACACTGAGCAGACATTACACACTCCATCAAACACACACACACACTGCTCACTTATAACAGGGATAATAAGTAAAGTTCTTTACAATAAATTCACATTCACATTTTATTATCACTTCACACATGGCACAGTATATATGGCAGAGAGTTAAAGGTGGAATATGTAGTCAGAGTAAATACCAAATATTGACACTAGGTGGCAGCACTTCAGCCTCCATCCACTGCTGCACTACCAGCACCACTCTCAGTGCTTTTTGTTTCCATTGACTGTACAACATGATTCAATCCATGTTATTTATATGACAAACTATGTGTAGTGTTTCTATGTGTGTAGCTGACATGTTGCTCAGCTTCCATTGGACACATATACTAGATGGAAGCTGCAGCAGGATTGGCTGATGACTGATCACAGGTGTGAACAATCAGCCGGTGACGAGTGGAGCAGGAGCAGCTGCCCATGCTGCAGAGACACAAACAGCAGCAGCACTCTGTGACCCATGTCCACTCTGTGTGTCCTCCAGACAGTCCTCCTCATGTCTCTGCTCATGTCTTTATCAGGACAGCAGTCAGGTCCAGCCCTCTGGGGGATTTCTGCTCTCACTGTTTAACTCTGATTTCCTGATAGCAGCACTCACACAGCTCAATGCTGAAGAATCAGATCCTTTCATGAATATGTACTGCAGCTAATACAGCAGCAAACATTCACCCCTTCACTCACACACAAAGAAGGAGAAAAAGACCAACAACAACAACCAGGAAGTACCCAGACCATGACCCTCAGTCCATGTTAGACACACAAATGTTCTCTTGCTGCCTCATATATCCAGCCACTGACAGTTACCATGGTAACCAGGTCATCAGTGTTATTCAGCTCACTTGTCAGTGATCAGATCCGTTCCGTTAGTATCTTAAGTGACTGCAGACAGTGTTGTTAGATTTGTTTATGTTTTACGAGTGTTCACAAAGTGAGAGAAACACGTAATAGCATGTTGCTAACAGACGCTAATTCCATGTTGTCTGTGTTACCTTAAAGCTAGACTCATAACCAGAGAGTAAGTACGCTTATATGAAGTTATGAGGTTAAGTTGGTTACATGTGTGACTGTGAAATGAAGATGCATTTGTTTATTTCTGAACAGAATGTTTGAGATTAGTGCAGCATATACATTGAGAATGTTTGGATGTTTGTATTTGGAATCAAAGCAGAACATAAGCAGAGAGCCAGACAAAATGGTGAACTAGAACAGAGCAACTGCTGAAAATGTCCTGAGCTCATGCGTCTTACTGTACAACAACGAGAGTGGAAAGACACACAACTGTCCTCACCGGGATTATGGCTGTAAATTGTGTGCATAGACAGAAGTTGTATGTGTCCAGGTCAGGACAGACATTCAGCTTGTAGCTGATTGACTAACTTACTACAATGAGACATTGTTTGTGTGTTTGCTGCAGTTTGAGTTGTTGATCCCACAAATCCAAAGTGTTACTGTTCATTTGACCCGTGTGCCTGTAAGTCTCCTGGACAGCTAAACAGGACAATGTGGAAATAAACAGCACTACATGCATTCCAATCATTTACAAGGACTGAGAGCTGTGAGTCACAACAAAGCTGCTGCTGCTCTCCATACATTCATCTACACAGGCTTCAAGGAGACACTGAAACATGGCATCTTCTGACAGCTTTAGGAGCACCTGGACCACAACATTATATTAGACTGTGATGGAGATGCTATCCATCTGTGATATTAGCACAACAATGATTCTTTTCCATTTGTCTAATACAATATTTAGCAGCATAAAGACTGTTTGAGGCCTCACAAAGTGAGGAAGGTCTAAAAGTATGAACTAACCTTCAGCATGATACCTTGATGCTTCACATCAGTCTTTCTGCTTCTCTTGTGCTGTCTGACTTATGACTTATTCTAGATTTCTGCTTTTCATTCCGGAATTTTGACTTTGACTTAACTTTCTGTGATAGCTGTCTGTCAAACAGAGACTCTGGTCGGCGCAGATTTACCTTCGAATGAAATGGAAACAAGTAAAGGAGCACCAACACCAAACTGGACAGGACAACCTGGACAAGACCATGCACTCATGGACAAAACCAACCTGGGTTGTCAGACTCTTCATTGTTACCTTTTGCTGGTTGTTGTGGCCGAGTGGTTAAGCGATGGACTTGAAATCCATTGGGGTTTCCTTGCGCAGGTTCGAATCCTGCCAACAACAGTTCTTTTCATCTCCAAGATCACTTTATGCTCCTCCATGTCTGAGGACCAAACCCTGGCACAGTCCATCTGACACTTCCAAAAACTGTCATTTTAAAATTGCTGGGCCGAGAACAACTGGTGTGCAATGAGGAGGCAAAGGATAAAACGTCCCAGCACATTTCAAACCCAGTTTCACCCTGAGGCAGAGACTGCTTCACCTTAAGGACAAAACACCTGGGAAAGGCAGATCTCAAGGTACTACAATAGTCAGAATGATTCATCATGTGGTGACCAGATGAAAAATCTCATCTCTGGCTCAAGACTTGTTGAGATAGCATAGACAGACACACTCTCAGTCTGTCCACTTCAGTGTCAGTGAAGATTTCAGATTGTTTATTAAGTGTTCATCCTTGAGCTTTTCCAAACTTGTTGTGGACAGCACGCTTTTCATGTCAGGATGGCCGAGCGGTCCAAGGCGCTGCGTTCAGGTCGCAGTCTCCACTGTTTTATCTTATTTTATCTTCTCTTATCACTCTCTGACACAGTGCTTGAGTCGGACATCTAGTGGTGAATAAAATGAATTGCGGTGTGTGTTATTGGTTCATGGATTGTTTGGGATTTGGATCTCCATGCACATGCACACTAGTGTAGTCTCGTTCGACCACACATGGTTGAATGGTTTCAGGCTGACACAATAAAATACATTACACTTTCAGTTTCACTGCACGAAGTTGTTATACAAAGTGACATTTGAAGTCAGGGTGTCCGCGGGGTCTTAAAAAGTATTAAAAGTTGATGAATCAATAGTGGGAAAATGAAGGCCCTTAAAGTATTGAAAAGTCTTAATCTTAATTTGAAACGTGTGTGCAGAACTCATACAGCCCTCTCACTGCAGCCTCACACAAACAGACAGACAGACAGGGTTTAAAGACGTTTCGCTGCTGAACAGCAGAATCCGCAGTTCAGGTGAACATGCAGCGGAGGAGCAGGATTTGTTGCTACTATGTGGGTTTTGCTAATTTTGCTGTTGACCTGAATGAGTGATAATAACGAGCCGGTCATGTTCAGGGAGGGGGCGTGACGTGCTCGTAGCTTTCTAACAGACTGAACAGCAGGTCTGAGGACAGTGTTATCTGACCTGTGTGGTTCATCCATGAAGGCTGAGTCACTCTGACTGACAGCAGTCAACTGGTTTAAGGAGTTATAGAACATGGTTACATGACGAACACCCATTTAAAAAGTATTGTTATTATCCTGCTATAGTGGACCATTGTCTGCCAGGATGATATCTGCATACAACTAAAGCTGGATCCATACTCCGCGAGACAAAGACATTTTCCCCCCCTGCAGACGTTACGCCCACAAAATGACGTCATTTTTTGTCTCTGACCGCCCGCTGATCCGCACTCCTGTGCACAGGGTCCGGGCCGAACTTTGTCTTTCAAGGCTGTGCGGCAACCATGCTGTGATTGGTCGGAATTTATTGTGGGCGTGATGAAAGTGGAGAAGCACAAGTGCCTCTCCAGGTATATAGGTAGGTGTATAAACAGCACTGATTCAACAGATTTAGATAAGACCATACCGGTTTTGCATGATGAGCAATAAAAGAAAGAAAGAAAGGCAAGTCAGGGTGATTTGTCACCAATAACTCCAGACAGCCGTTCACACATACCAGATGGTGACTGTTATTACCATTCTATATACTCCTACATACCCGGGCATAATAGGCTCGTTAACAATGTCTGTATATCTTTGCTATTGTTACTTTTAATGTCGCATCTTCACAGCTCATCACCGGACAGTTTGAAGTATCGCAGGCACATTGGAACACAGTAGATGTGCAAATGTGGTAATAAAGGCGCAAACACTGAATCTTTGCTATTGTTACTTTTAATGTCGCATTTTCACAACTCATCGCCGGACATCTCACGCTGTTGCAGGCACCCTCTCTGTATAATGCCCTCTTGCCATGGCACAAGTCCTTGTGGTGTGTAAAAAAACTCAGTAAAGTCTTTCCTTATAGTTTAGTGGGCGGGCCGTATGAGGAGTTCTGCACACACGCGTCTCGCGGAGTATGGTACCTCAGTGCGGAAAAGACCTTTTTTTTGTATCTCTTACCACCCGTGGAGTGCGTTCTCCGCTCTTTGTCTCGCGGAGTATGGATCCAGCTTAAAACTGTAACAGACAGAATGAAGAGTCTGTCAGCTGGAGCTCAGCTTTAGAACGAGAGGAGACACTGAGGCAGAGGAAGAGAGGTGAGGAAGATGAGAGAAGAGATACTGTAGCTGCATTAGAAACGTTGAAGAAAACAAAATATATATCTCAATCACAACTATTAAATAAATAATAGTGTATATAATTTTAATCATTTTTTAATTCACATTGGAACATTGGTAAAAAAGAAAAAGAAATAAGACCATGTTTCACCTCAGCGAGTCAGTCTCATCATCTGAAGATTGTGACTTCAACCCTCACAAGGGGCACTTGTTTTAGAGCCAGAATACAGATCACAAAGAGCACACTGTATGTTTACATGTCATCCAGGTCATGTTCATAGAGAGCGTCTGGACTTTTTTTTCTTTTTTCTTTTTCAAGTTTTTCTTGAAGATGTTTCTCTGCTCCTCCAAGCAGCTTCATCAGTTCTAACTGTTTGGTGGGAAAAATGGTTTATATGTGGTGGAGGTGGGTCTGGGTGAAAGTCACTCTTCCAAGCATGTCCATGCTTGCGTAAGGTGTGTTCATACTAAAGTCACACTGAAAAAGCGGCTGCAGGAGGAGAGCTGGCCCAGTTTGGTTCAGGAAGCAGTGCAGCTGTGTTCATTGATCAGCTGCTGCACGTTGGTTAGCTGAGAACAACTCAGTTTATTCAGGAGTTTACATCGAGACACCTGGACTGAAGGATTGTTTTTTGAACACGTTTCGCCACTTCTCCAAGGCTACGTTCAGACTGCAGGTCTTAATGCTCAATTAGGAATTTTTGGTGAAATCCGATTTTTTGGTGTTGTGAAGTATACAAGGTTATTTACGCAATGACATGATACAGACCACGTATATATTTGATTATATAAGCTTACACTGAGAGAAAAACACATCTGTAACTCTTACAAAGAGTTAGGGAGGAACTCTTTGATGCGGTGAAGGCCAAGCACTAGGAGGCATGGACGTAAGATAAATCAACCAACATAGAAGGGACAAAGGGTTTCATAGTCATAAATATGTTAGACCAATTATGATAATTAGTAGGTGGAGATAAAGGGGCAACATGTCCCAATATGGGAATACCAACGAGGGTCTTGAAGAACTACAAAACCCAGGGTATTTTCTTTCACTCAATGTTCTGAATACAGGAGAAGGAATCTGACAATCCGGGGTGACCAGGGAAGGTCACGACAGTGTTTACAAAATAATATGCGACTGCTACCACTCTCCTGTGTGAACGGACTGTGGCCCTGAAGTGACCCGCATGCGCAGAAGAGGACACGACGTCACACAATGTGTGCTTGTGTGGCTTTGTTTACGTTAATGTCCGATCGTAGCCAACATAATTACAACCAAATTAAGAAGAACGCTGAGAAGGAAGAGAGCAGTAGCTGCAGCGTCTGTACAGAGATGCGTGTGGGTGCGGAGTGGTGGGATAGTGATGTCACTGCTTTTAGCGACACTGACTTCATTCATAACATTCAACATTCATAACTTCAGAATGACGAGAACCTTTGAATATGTCTGCGAGCGCACAGTCGACATCTCCCTCATCTGTGAGCCGCGCATTGGAGTTGGGCTCTACTTCCTGGCAACAGGCGCTTGTTGCTAACAACACAGCTTGTCTGCCCGCTCCTGTGTCGCAGAATTGTGACGTCTGTCGCCTTTCACTGACGCAAAAGTCAGATATATGCCGCATAGCCGTTCAGACTGAGGTCGCATTGCAAAAAATCTGATAAGTATCTGATTTAGGACCACATATGAAAGTGACCTGGGTCGGATATAAAAAAATCGGAATTGAGCTGTTCACACTGTCATGACAATATCAGATACAGGTCACATTAGTGCAAAAAAAGTGGGATTTGGTCACTTTAGCCTGCAGACTGAACGTAGCCCAAGTGGCTCCATCAGTTCTACTGAACTTGACCAGATGAAGCACATTGGACTTGTTAGGTGTAAACAATTAACTCTTAGAGCTGACCTTGGAGATGCTGGGGATTGAACCCAGGGCCTCATACATGCAAAGCATGCGCTCTACCACTGAGCTACATCCCCCACCTTTGTTAGGGCCTGAGCACTGAGTAGTGCGAAGGCACTACAGACTTCATGCTCAGCCGATGATTAAAGGCTACAATGAGCAGATCACAAATACTACAAAGGCCCACCTGACCACCTGTGGGGGATTTCTGCCCACTGCAGCTCTCTGCTCATTGATATGAACTCTGACTGTGATAGTGATTCCTGCATGGTACAGATCTGTGCATGGTACAGATGTATGCATGCGTATCATGCCGACATCACACCACAGCAAGGACACTATTTGAGGTTACAACTCTGACATGAAGGCATTATGTGATGTCATCAAACACACCCTACAATGTCATCAAGATCATCTTACAAGATGTCACGAAGGAACCTGACTGAAAAAAGGAAGTAGGAGATTTGGACTGGCAGCATGCGCGCACACACACACACACACACACACACACACACAGACACGTGCACACAGGTCTTGGTTAAGACCCTACAGGTAAGTATGGACAAGGAATGCTAAAGACAGGCACTGCGGTCTTGACAAGATTTGTCTGTGTGTGCAAGGTGTGTGCCCAGGTAAAGTGCTGCCTCCCCGGTGAGCTGCCTGCTGTCCTTCCTGGTTCTCTGGCGCACTACCAGGGGCCCCAGAATAAACAAACAAACAAAGAAAAACAAAGCATAAACTCCTGGACCCCTTCTAAGCAGCACCAGGGCGCGGCACTGCATTAACGGTACGAGGGGCACGAGGATTCTCGTGAGTGCAGCTTATTAAAAAAACGTGTTTTATGGAGACGTGGCTGCACTCAGACATCCCGGAAACCTCCGTTGCTGCCCCCGGCTTTGTGACCATACGGGTGGACAGAGATGTGACTGGCAGCGGTAAGAAGAAGAGAGGAGGGATTGTGCTGTATGTGAGTAAACAGTGGTGCAAACCCGCACATGTCCGTGTCAAGGAGCGTCTCTGTAACCCGACTGGAAATCTGCAGTGAGCCCTGAATTTTTACATGTTCAAAATATCTGTTTGCTTCACATCTACTCATATTATTTACCATCATTGGTGTTGAGTATGTGACGGAGCTCAGGAGGGGAGGGGAAAAGGGACAGACAATGACATTTATGTAGGCTAGAATAACAAAATCTATTGTGAATATAATATTAAATAAAACAGCTGCTTTAACATGAAAAGAAGTTGTTCACTGGCTCCTCACAGAGACACATGTCCAGGAGTCAGGCGTGTGCGCAGCTTGTTTACAGTGAGGGCAGCTACTGAGATCACAGGTTCTATTCAACTAGCATCCTGATTAAAAAGAAAGAAAGAAACTCCAAGTACTTCATGTGACCTGCGTATTCACAGCGAGCACAAATGGAAATGCTGATTAACACGCGGCAGTCTCCTACTTTGATCCATTCTGGGACTATATTCTGACGGAGCACTGCTACATGCGCACAGAGATCACGCCGCACCTGAAAACACACCGTCAACATACCAGCATGGCTATAGGCTGCTGAGACCTGTCCAACAGACAGCGCGTCGCTTGGCACAGTTTTCAATGCGCGCTCTCATTCCTCTGGTGCAGTGCGCTCACATGTGTGTGTGCACGCCTGTGTGTGTGTGTGTGTGTGTGTGTCGGGGGGCGGAACTCCTCTGCAGCGGAGAAATGTGCAAGCATGCAGAGACAGAAACGACACGCCGAGCAGAACGGAGGCTGCCACTCCTAAAAAAAATTCAAACTAAATATCAGAGAAATACTGATGGGGCAATCAATAATAAAAATAAAATGCACAGGACAAGCCTCAGTAAATAAGTGCGTGTGAGAAATATGTGCGGGCCGCACTAACACTAAACTTTGATGTCAAGTGGGGGCCACAAAATATCGGTTGCGGCCCGCTACTTTGAGACCCCTGGCGTAAGGGAACCACACAGCCTCTGCTCTCTTGTTTCTGTGCTCCTGTAATACCTTTCATTCTGCTCTGTAGCCACTTAAGGTTTATATCCATTTTGATGTTGTTGTTGTCACATACACACTGTCACAAATGTTTGATTGAACGCTGGCTATCATACACAGGAAGAGGGATGCGATAGACGTGTATCCAGTGATTAGCCTGGCTGCCTCTCTAAACCCCTCTGGAAATGGTAAAAGCATTTTTGTAACTTCTATACAGATCCACAGTTTACTAAACATCGCAGATTGACACTAAGAGGCAAGAGATGGTGTAAACCAGCACACAGAAAGATGTTTTATATAGGCTACTATGAATGAGCTGAGACACTCCATAAATCATGTGTACAGGTGTACCTGAAGGGGCAGATGGAAGCTACAGACAGCAGGTCATCAGCTCTAACAGAAGAGACGACTCAACAAAAAGGCACGAGACGTCGTACAATATGTGGTCTTAATAATACAGTTACATTGTTCTAAGTGTTTTGTTGTTGGATTTCAGTTACCACCCCCATGTACGTTGGTATCAGACGGTCAACTGTGCAGTTGCAAGAGTGATCTTGGTGAACCCAGAAAGTCAGCGCTGTGATTTCTTCTCTGACAGAGTCATCTACAGGTCTGTCAGGACCAGACCACCAGTGTTTGCTCACTCACTTTCATCACATCCAACATTCAGTGGAACTTTCTGTCCAGAGCATTTTACACTGGTGGTAGTGGGTACATGTTCGGCATGCCAGTCTGTAAATTAGACAAACAAACGGTGTCACACAGTTCCGGGTTACAGTTTAATGTAAAGGGCATCTCATTCAGTCACTTTCCTTTGGTGCTACTGTGATTGTTCTGTATTCTGTTGTTTCTGAATAATACAGCTGTCTCATAATTGGATTTAAAGGAAATCTACATTTAATTTGTGATTACATTATCATGAAATTTGATTGGCCTAACATTATACTAATTTAGCAAAGATATCTTTACTCTGCTGCAGTTACATTCATTCATGTCAGGGAAC
>NW_021144724.1:32500-62734 GCF_900634625.1 Parambassis ranga
ACCCGCAAAAGTTTACAGTTTTACAGTTATTCTAGATGCTTTAAGGCTGTGAACCCCTCACTACACACTTTATACTCCTTTCTCTCCTGTTCAAACACTGTCAGAGTTCAAACCTTCATAAAAATAAGTCCAGTGTTACAGAATGAAACCAAAGCACAAAGCAAAATAAAAGGAAATATAATAAATGAAGATTAAAAAATGGTTTGTGAAATGGAAGTTGTGGCGGCTGCACTAAAATGAATGATAAGTTAATGTGGTCTGTTCAGAGCTGTCAGTAAAAGCTTGTTTAACTGGTTTCGGCTGTCCCGCCTAACAAATGAAGAGATTGCTTCCAAAACGCTATAAATCCAGAAAAAAGTGTTTTCTTTCAAAAAGGGTTTATATGAAACTTCTAGTTTATGTTTCAAACTGTAATATATCATCATGAGTTTGTAATAACATCAAAAATCTAATCTATATTTTGATTTTAAACATTTATTAAACACCCAAAAAGCTATAAATCCATTTCATCAAAAAACTCATTTTATGTATTTATATATGTATTTCTAATAATGTTATTTCGCCGGCTGTCAGTTGATCCGCATGACAAAAGTTTTTCTCTTTAGTATGTGAACAGGAAGTGGCCGGTATTTTCCCTCCAGCTGAGTTTCGGGATTCTGTTTGGAAGGCTTCCGCTTTTTTCCCATGGAAGAAAAGAGGACTGCCTCATGGATACTGTCAAAGTTATTCATGTCACATAGCTAAAACATTTAAAAGACGACTGGACATACTTTCTATCTACTGACAGGGCGCCGCCATGACAGTTGGAAAGCTGCCCCGTGATTGGTTGAATGGAAATGCTGCATTGTGCTGAAAATCAGGGCGTTTGTAGCAGATTGGGAAAAAAGGGAAGAAACGGTGCAGGGAAACATGGCGGATAACGTGTTTTGTTACTAATTGATTAAAAGCTTTAAACAGAGACCCCGTGTGAAACTTATTTTGGTGGTAACTCGTTTTCTTAAACAGTGGCGTTTCTCGCCCTAACCCTAACCCTAATAATGCTGCTCACAGCTCAGTGTCTCAGTGTCTTCACTCTTCAGTCCATCAGTCCAGTCTGACCCTTTGGATGAGATTCTTTGTGTCTGAGTCCTGCCTGCTTTTGGACTGTGGAGCTGTTTCTTCCTGTGTTTGGACCTTTTCAACCCTTTGTGGTCTCTTATTGGATTTTGTCTTTTGTCTGCTTTGGTTGTCTCTGTTATGTCCCAGGCTGAGGGGAAACCCACACACAGCATGTCTGCACCTCCCCACTCGTCCCCACTCTCAGATCGGCAGCTACACAGGCTGGTTTCAGTGTTAGGCTGCAGTTCATGAACTCAGAGCTGAGCAGTGCCCAAACAAACACAGAGACACTACAACACACTAAAGCTCCCTAACAAGAGAAAAAAGGAAAACCAATGACAAAGCTGGAACCTAAAACTCCTGCTGGGGAGTAATAAACTCCAGTAAACACCAAAGAAATCCAACCGCCGAGGCTGCGCTACAACAGCTCTGATGGACTGATAGAACACTGACTCATGCACAATAACATGAGGAAAGACTGAGTCAAACTTACACTTCCTCAGCCCAGGTTTTAACCTCTGCTCTCCACCATGCTCCACCCTGCAGGAAGAAACACAGTCAGAATGATTTTCTAACCAACATGAGTCCAAACTGCTGATCAACATGAAGCAGAGTTCCTCAGTTTGTCAGAGACACACAAACAGACTGAAACTCATCTGTGTCGACTCCAGAAGAGTCTCTCCTGATCTGCTCTGTGTTTATTCATGTCCTCCATTCTGTGAAATATTGCTCTCTGTCAGTGCTTTACTGTAAAATCCTCTTCATGCAGCAACAGTGTAGGTTTGATCTCAGCATTGTGCATTTATCCAAAGCAGCAAACAAGCCACACTGTCTCTGACTGTTTGTTCCTTTCACTCTATATGCAAACACAAGCCTGGTTCACATGTGTCATGGATGGAAGAGTTTCTGACACACTTCAAATAAATACATTCACTCATGTCTGTGTGTAGTTTTTACAGTGATAATATTGTAGTGTCTCCCTGCTCTCTGTCTCTGACTGAAGGAACTCCTCCTTCTACCATTGTGTTGTTGTCTCCTCTGAAGCTTCACATATGGATTGTTTCAGGAACATTTGTTTGTGGAAATAATTCAGTGGTTCTTACAGCTGAGGGCATTAATAAGTAGGGCATCATTTTGTATTTGATCTGCACTAAGTGTGACTGAAAATCAGTCTGTATGTATTTTGACATGAAGAACGTGTATAAAGAAAAGTGAAGTTAACATGATGGACACTTAATGATGGAGGAAGATGAACATCAGGGATCAGTGATTATTTCTTCTCTGCAGTTTCAGTCCATCCATCAACAGTTGTGGATATATGAGCTAAACTGACAGACTGAGGAGGACTCATGCTCTGTGGTCTCTGTGTACCTGAGAGTCTTCAGACTACAATCTGGACTGTTGAGTAAAGCAGACAGCAGCTTCACTCCTGAGTCTCCTGGATGATTGTAGCTCAGGTCCAGCTCTCTCAGATAGGAGGGGTTGGAGGTCAGAGCCGAGGCCAAAGAAGCACAGCCCTCCTGTGTGATCAGACACCCTGACAGACTGGAGGTACAAAACATGTCATGAACTCAAGAAGAAAGAAGGAAAATCCAACAGATCTTCAACATGAACATGAAGCAGAATTTAACTGATGATCAAAAAGCTGGATCCTGACCTGAGAGTCTTCAGTCTGCAGTCTGGACCCCCTAATCCGTGAGACAGCTGCTTCACCCCTGAATCCTGCAGGTTGTTATTATCCAGATCCAGCACTCTCAGACTAGAGGACTGGGAGCTGAGGACTGAGGACAGAGCTTCACAGCTTCTCTCTGAGAGGTTACAGCTGCTCAGCCTGAAAGAAATGAAATGTGTACATTTAACAATACTGAATAATTGTAACAAGTAGAGCAGTGCAATGAAAAAACAATTCTACAACATGAAAGGACACTATTGTCTAAGCTTAGTAATGTCAGTGGTTATAATTTGTGAATTATGTTTGTACATTTTTTATTATTAATCATCTGTCATTTCTATGGCAGAGAACAGGAATCAGCCAATCAGAAAAAAATGTATTGTTGCCAGGTGAGGTCTGAGATTCAGCTGCAAGCACACCGTGCAGCAGACGTTATGGCATATAGGGCAGGCCAGGAGTGAGAGACAGGGAGCGGGTTTCCTTCTATATTGATCCTCCCTCTGTGTTTCAGTCACTTCATGTGAACTGATTGTGTGCTGATCAACACAAGCAGACACATCAGCACAGATTCATGTGAACTAAGTTACCTGTTGTGCAGCTTTTTTTGGAGGCTTTGGGTAATCTGTTTCTAATCTGTTTAATCTGATCTGTTCTGTGAAGTCTCTAAAACCTGACAGTGCAGCTGATGGCCTCATTGGGAATACAGTGAAACAGAAATGTGGTTTTTGTGGTTAAAGTCATGGTGGCACAGAGGTAGACAGTAACAGATATAAACATTTTGTTCTAATAACCTGTTAGTGTAGTGCCACCATGAGGCTGACAGAACTGTTTCATTTTCAGTTGGTTTTATATTTGTCATCATGGCTTAAAATAAATAAGGAGTTATTGAATCTCTCAGTAATAGTTGTTGAGTTAACCCTTTACTTCTGTCAGTAAAATAGCTGTTGAAATCCACCAGAATGCAGGAAATGGCTTCTACTTCATCCAAAATGTTCTGGGGGAGGTAACTCTGATACTTTTCCACATTAAAACCATACAGCCTGTCCTTATTAGCTTTAGATATGATTCCAGCCTCAGACCTTTATGGTGCATTTCCAGGCTATTCTTTAAGGTCAGTGACTTCATATTGTTCATCTTCAGCAGTTTCTGTTTCATAACTTCCTAATGTTCAAAGGTTTTCTACTTTTCACAATAAAACAGCTTCATCTATTCAAAGTGTTTCAGCAACTTAAATTCAGACTGCAGATTCTCCAGCAATTCAGAGCAATCCTTCACATCATTCAGAGCAATGCTTCAGCTGCAGCAACCAAACTCACATTTTCTGCAGGAAATGCTTTCTAGTTAACTTTGTGTTCATAGTGTGTCAATTCATATTTTCGTCTTGTTTAATGAGTTGCAGTTTAATGTTATAGATGTACTTGCACAATCCATCATCATTTAATCTCTTGAGTGAAGCCTACATCTAGAAGGTTTCATTCCTAAATGTGTTTTGTTTGTAACCCAGTTTAAAATCCCCACATGTTTTAATGAGTGTTGATCATTTCAGTTCAAGTTTAAATGTGTAAGCATTTAAAATGTGATTTAAAAGGGTAAAAAAGTGTTACATGTTTGTTGTGTTATGTTAAAGAATGTTGCTGAAAGATGTCCCACCAGCATAGATGGGGTTAATAACAAGTGACAGGACCGTGAGCACAGTGTGACACAGACTAGGAGAGGTGTGTCGGAGAAACATGTGTAACACAGAGATTTTCTGTCTTCATTTCTAAGTTAGCAGTGCACAAAACGGTGTGTAACTTGTGTCTTAAGGTTGTTGACAGGACAATCTGTGAGAAGAAGTCTAGCAGCATACTGAGAGGCGGGAAGACTTTCGCCTGCTGCGGTATATGTCAGTCTGTAATCATTTAAGTTGCTGCTTTATAGAGTGTATTAAGGTGTGGGGGCCACAACTTTTGTTTAAGTGACCTTGAGGTTGGTAAACTGAGTTTCTGAATTCATTAGAGGGTTAAGAAAAAAGGTTATATTGTGTTTTTGCCTCCAAACAGCTGGAGTGTTTTTCTTTAAAAAAGTGACATTTGATGTTTAAGGCTCCAAAACAATATTCTAATTTTATTTTCATGTCTTAGTTCACCAGCATTAATCTTTTCTTAAATAACTGAGAATTATTTTTCTAAAACCTTGTGTTGTGTTACTTATTACTCACCTGAGAAAGGGCAGGGATTCAATTGCAGAGACATATGCAGACGTAGTTAAGATCTTCATTAAAAATATAATTTAAAGATGGCCATTTGATTGATGGGTCAAACACTGCACTTGTGTGTATTAAAGGGACATCCAAGATAATAATTAAAACTGAGTTAATCAGGGTTAAGAAACATTGGATAAATACTTTAAAAGAACCTAAAAGCCTGCCCTCATCTGTAATGTGGTGAGAGTTGCTCCTCTGGCACTTCCTGTGTTTTTCATTTCTTGCTCGTTTCCTTGTTTTTGTTCTTTCCAGGCGCGATGGTCCAGCTGGGTGGAGTCGTGGCTTCTTCTCACCTGGGTTCCGTTTCCCGTCATTCCGCCGGCTACTTAAGCGCCGCCTCCCTTCTCCTCGGCGCCAGTTCTTCACTGCTATTTTCGTACTAAGCAACCAGCCACCTTTCTGTCCATTCTAAGTGACCAGTGACTTACCTTGTTTTTTGCCTAGGCCTCCAGCCACGCCACCCGGTTGTTTCTCGCCCTGGACCTGAGTTGTGCTTCACCCTCGTGGTTGTTTTTCGTTCCTCCTTCAAGTTACCTCGTAGTTCGCCCTTGTGGTTGTTTTTGGTTATATTTTGGACTCAGCTCAGTTTTCTCCTCAGTGGTAGTTTTTTGTTTTCTCTATTAAAGTGAGTAAATGTACCTGCTTCTGGATCTCCGTCTGTGATCGCACATAACATCATCAATATGACTACAGAGGGGAGCGCTACATGTTGTTGAAGTGTTTTCTATATTCACATATGTTTGTCAGAAATATTTTACACCAGAAAGTTCCAACAATTTTATCTTGGAACTCATTTGTACTAGTTATATCTACAACTCATGCTGATATACAACTGAAAACAAAACCATGCTGCATCTCAAAGAGCTTTAGTAAACCCAAACCTCCCTCATTGATCAGACAACTTGACAAGAGTAGAGTTACAAAATCATAAACTCAAAAAGCAAGAACTAAACCCCTACAGACATTCTACATCTGGGGTTGGGTGGGTTAGTAATGCATCATCAGTTCAAAACATAAGCAGCAAAATCCAACCGATCAACCAATGAAATGTGAAGACTGGATCAACACCCAGATTTACCCTGACCCGAGGATCTGCAGTCTTGGGACTTCAGAGCTCACCCCACCACAAACTTTACATCACAACACATAAAACTATTGAGACTGACCTCAGAGTCTGCAGTCCACAACTCTCCAGAAAACCACGTAGCTGCTCCACATCCTGCAGGTGGTTCCCACTGAGGTCCAGATATCTCAGCTGGGAGGGGTTAGCCTTCAGAGCTGATCCCAGAGAGCTGATCTCTGACAAACCACAGCCACACAACCTAATAAAACAATACAAGACATTGATAGAGCCATTGATACCACTGATCATCTAATAATATGGGATAACATTAAAACATACAGATTACTGTTACTGGGAGGGAAGAAAATAATAATTATTCACTGAATTACTGAGCAACATTTGAACATATGAGTAGATCTGATTTGTCATCAGAGCAACAGTGACTGAAGATACACATGTCTGTGGTCCTTTTCTGTCTGTCAGTCCTGACAGATGATTTAAAAACTGGACCTCAGCCTAATAATAACATTAACTGACCTAAGAACCTGCAGTATGCAGTGAGGACTGTCCAGTCCAGCACATAGCTGCTTCAGTCCTGAATCCTGCAGCCTGTTCCGGTTCATGTCGAGCTCTGTCAGATGGGAGGGGTCGGACTTCAGAGCTGAGGCCACAACTTCCCAGTGAGTCTCTGAGAGTTCACAGTCAGAAAGTCTGTGATGACAGAAATATCAGAACATTATGAAAGGGACACTTTAAGTAGTAGCAGTGATCTCATTTGATCTGACTGTTTGACATGTAACAATAGTTCTGATCATTCTCATCGTCTCATTTTGACAGTGTATTTCACTTTATTCCTCTGTTGTAGGTTCTTCCAGCTGATATTGCTGAAAGATAAATTCTTCTCTTTCATTCAGAGACTTTAAAGAGTTATTCAGTTGTGTGACATCCTGATTGAACTGTTTGTGTAATGGTATGTGTGTGCATGTTTGCATACCATGATGTTGTGCTGCAGTTTTTGCAGTCTTTGTATGTATGTTGTTTGTGCAGCTCTTTGGCCACATGCAGCTGTTTTAACTACAAATAAAGACACATTTATTGTCCATTCATTTAACAGCTTCAAACAGAAACATACAAAACAATGTTTTCACAGTAGAAGAACATCTGAGACAAAAACACAGCTGATGTGATGTGTCAATGAACACAAGGAGCTCTGTTAGAGAGAAACATACAGTGTGAATGTGTCAAAGAACTAAACCAGTAATCTACACTGATTGGTCACATCTGGACTCACCTGAACTTTCTGCAGTTCCTCACAGCTGGAAGCAGTCTCAATCGTCCTTCTGTTGTTGTGTTGTACTTCATCAGGTCTAGCTCATCGAGAACCTCCTCTGACATCTGCAGCATGTAAGCCAGAGCTGAGCAGTGGATCGCAGAGAGTTTCTTCTCTGATCTGGTCTCTGACTGCAGGAACTCTTGGATCTCCTGATGCACTGAGAGGTCGTTCATCTCCATCAGACAGTGGAAGATGTTGATGCTTCTGTCAGGAGACACATTATAAGTGTTTCTCCGTTTCAGGTTGTTGATGGCTCTCTGGATGGCCTCTGAACTGATCTCTGTCTGACCCAGCAGGTCTCCTAAGAGTCTCTGGTTTGACTGCAGGGAGAGACCATGAAGGAAGCGAACCATCAGGTCCAGGTGGCCAGTTTCACTGTTCAGAGATTTCTCCATGACTCTGTACAGGATGTCATCCAGAGATGACCAACTTTTCTCTCCCAGGAAGTTCACCAGCTCTTCATCGTCCCCATCAATGAAACAGCGTATGAGGTGGAAAGCAGCCAGAAACTCCTGAACGCTCAGGTGAACAAAGCAGAATGTTGTGAATTCCTGTTTCCTTCTTCGCTCTTCTTTGAAGATCTCTGTGAACACTCCTGAGTACACTGAGGCGTCACTGAAATCGATGCCACACTCTTTCAGATCCTTCTCATAGAAGATTATGTTGCCCTTTTCCAGCTGCTGAAGAGCCAGTTTTGCTAGTGAAAAAATGCACTGCCTGGACAGTTGTTCAGGGTCACATTTCTTTTTGGACTGATTTACCTGAAACATCAGAAACTCTGCATACATCTCAGTCAGGGTCTTGGGCAGCTCTCCTCCCTCTCTGGTTTCCAACATGTCCTCCAGAACTGTGGCAGTGATCCAGCAGAAGACTGGGATGTGGCACATGATGTGGAGGCTTCGTGATGTCTTGATGTGGGAGATGATCCTGCTGGCCTGCTCCTCCTCTCTGAACCTCTTCCTGAAGTACTCCTCCTTCTGTGGGTCAGTGAACCCTCTGACCTCTGTCACCACATCCACACAGTCAGTGGGGATCTGTTTGGCTGCTGCAGGTCGTGTGGTTATCCATATGCGAGCAGAGCGCAGCAGTTTTCCATTGATGAGGTTTTTCACCAAGATATCGGTGGTGGTGGACTCAGTTACATCAACAGAGTGACTATCATCAACATGAAGGTCCAGATGAAGGCGGCTCTCATCCAGTCCATCAAACACAAACAGAAGCTTGAATTCGCTGTCGTCGTAGTTGCCGTTTCCTGATGATTCTAAAGCAGTAAAGATGTAGTTAAGAGCCTCCTCTTTGATGCCCTTAGCCTCTGGGATACATTTATGAATGAGGTTTGCCAAACTGAACTGTTTTCCCCTCCGTGGATTCAGCTGACGGAAGGAGAAGGGGAAAATGAGATGCACATCTTGATTGGCTGTTCCTTCAGCCCAGTCCAGCATAAACTTTTGCACCAGGAAGGTCTTTCCAATTCCTGCGATTCCGTTGGTCAGCACTGTTTTTACAGGTATGTATTCTCCAGAAGGATGTTGGAACATGTCTCTGGGTTTGACAGATGTCTCAGTGTCTCTGGGCCTCCAGGCTTTCTGGATCTGTTGGACCTCATGCTGTGTGTTGATGTGTATGTCAGGGCCGGCTGTGATGTACAGCTCTGTGTAGATATCAACCAGACGCTTTTTATCGTTTGCCCAGCCTTCTCGTGTATACAGAATCTTGCCCTTGAAGTTTGATTGAAGAATTCTTTGGTAATATGTGATGTGGCGTGACTCCGGTACTGGAACCATCCCATCTGTCAAAGACAGTGAGTAGTGTTAGTGTGTGTTTACACATATAGGCAGACCTTGTCTGTCTTAACTAACTTTCCCAGGTAGTTCAGTGTGTTCCTACAAAGCAGAACAGATCCATTATCATCCAAAAAAACGAATTCATCTTGGCAATGCTATGGCTAAGAGAGTAAATCAAGGCAACTGAACACATGGATGGTCTTTGTTGTTTTCTGTAAACATTTCACTGCTCCCCCTAACCACCTTCACTCATGATACAAACTACTAATAAATAAACTTAACTTGAGCTTCTATGTTAAAATAACGAAACACATTAAAACATATGAGTTTAAATGGACAATCAAGTGTCAGTATTAGTGTGAGTGTAATGTGGTAGTTTTGTTTTTGCAACACTGACACTAGTGTAGAGTTTTAACACTATTGTCAGCCAGTGTTACTTTCTAACACCTGTCAGAGTTGAAATAACTCTCAACAGGTGTTAAAATGTACACTTTCAAGTTTTAATTTAACACTTTATAGTGTGGACACATAAAGAAAGCAGTCGAAAATCTGAATATTGCATGGTAAGTCTGACAGACAAAGCAAGTGATTAGAGCACCTTAAACACTGCAGTGTTTGGTACACAGGCTGGATTCAGTGTTAGGCTGTAGGTCATGAACTCAGAGGGGAGCAGTGCCCAAATCAACAAACAAAAAGACACTAAAACACACTAAGGTTCCCTAACAAAAGAAAAAAATGACAAAGCTGGAACCTAAAACTCCTGACCCAAAAACAGAACAAAGAAAAAGGGCGTCTCCCTCCTACAAGCTGCAGCTACACATGACAATATATACAGAGCTACTTACAAATGACAATGACTGATCCAAAAGCAAGATGGACTCCAGCTACACAAACACATCAACACAACAGGTACTCAGACACAGACTAAAGACACACAAATCATCTGGCTCATGTGAGAGTGGAAGTGAGGAGGACATGAGACTAAAAAGACACCTGGGACATGCTAGCAGGTCACAGTCCATATTCACTCCAATGACATCACATCCAGACGTTTGATGGACAAAAGCCTTTTTCTTGTTGCATATGTGGGTCAGAACAATAAGGATCCAGTAAGTGTGCAATGACACTGTGACTGAATACAAGAGACAAATGTCCATTAAAGACAGGACTTCTGATGGACTGATAGAACACTGACTCATGCACAACAACATGAGGAAAGACTGAGTCAAACTTACCCTCCCTCACATCAGGTTTTAACGTCTGCTCTCCACCATGCTCCACCCTGCAGGAAGAAACACATTCTGACTGTGTTATATCAAAGGCTGTCATGTGTGTAGCTACGTTGGTTGGCAGCATCAAAACACATGTGAGACAGTGAGTTCGAGACACAAGAGATGGCAGCCAAAAAGAACGTCTATATAAGGAGCTATTCTGTAATGAAACCTGTCAGTCATGTAAAGTTCACTAATGAAATTAGTTCATCATAATAATAACTGATGCATGGCATCTAACAGGCTAATCGCTGCATAATAGTCCTAACAGTCCTCTTAAGGTCTCCTTTAGAAAACAGGACACTCATAGTATTTCTGACTAAAACCATCTTACATATGTTCACAAAGAAACCAGGGAAGATGAAGCATTTGCTAATGATAATATGGAGTAAGGAGGCGTTCAGTTCATGTGTTGTGCTTAAAAATATTGTTCATATTATGATGTTAAAATACATTTTCCTCTCTGTTTTTTTGAGAGTGAGTGGTTTAAAAAAAAGAAAATGAGAGATGAGTAGTTCTAGTATGGAAAGTAATGGTCCAGCCAAATTGTCTCATGTTAATGTTGATATTTATAATCAGTTAAGCTGATAATGAGAATATTTATAATGATCATTGAGAGGCCATGTTTTACATGGTACATGGTTGTGTATACATGTGTTTATATGTCCTTATCTATATGTAAAGACATATTCTGTTATGAGAATATTATTGTAACCCCATTTTGGCCTATACAGGCCGGGTCTCTTTTCTTTATGTGGATCCCTGGGTTCAAGATCTTTCAGAGCCGAAAACTCTGTTTATATGTAAACGAAGGGAAAAGTAAAGGTAACACGAGTAAAATATAGAATATATATTGTTCCCTCATGATGACACTGGTGTTCAGGCCTGGGTGTCCTCACAGAGCTTACGTCTTATTGAGGTCATCGATGAGCAGTTGCTCGTGCGTCTGGAGGATGTGGTAGAATTTATCTTTGGCCTCTGTTCCAGCTTGCAGGAACGTGTAGAGCTCCCTGACCTTGTCCTGGCTGGTGGGCTGAGCTCTGATCCGATCATATGCTTCCTGCTTGATGACCGAGCCCAAGAGCTGGTCCAGGATGGGGTCGATGTTGCTGATTCTCTGGATCAGGTCAGCTCTGTGTTCATCCACAAAGTGCGTGTCTGAGAGGAGAGCAGAGAAAGATGATGACCTCTGTGGTGCGTTCAGGAACCCCTGCCCTCTGTCCTGTGAGGACTGATGGGCTTCAGGGTGTATAGAACGCTGAGTGCCTGACATTTCCCAGTTTGGGATCAATCAAAGAATAAAGATCATCAGTCTATCAGCTGGTTTATGGTGTGTTCAAGAGGAACTGGTGCTGACCTTTGGACTCTGCCCTCTTTGTGAGGTCAGAGAGGTCAAAGGTCAGGTCAGTAAAAACCCAAATACTCGCACTGAGGTGTGTGTGGTGTACAGAGAGAAGACTGTACTCACGGTCAGCGGGCTTTGCCATCAGTCCAGCTGTGTCTTCAGCTGAAACAGAGAAGGAGACACCGTCAGTGACAGACTCATAAGTGATACAAACTAACAGGGAATGCAACTGTTACCTTAACAAGAATACATTTTAAACCAAACACAACAATATGTAAACGTAATTACATTTATTTGATCCAACAACTCACCAAGTTCACTTTTTGGAGTGTCATCAAAGAACTGTGCATGTCACACAGTCAAGTGCTGCCACCCAGTGTCAGGTATAAGTATCAGATTGGTGATTCAACAGTGTTGTGTTGAATTTACTTAGATGGTTTGTGTTGCTCACTGAGTTCCTTCTGGACAGAGGAATAACGTGAGCAATGCAATGTGTGGCCGTCCAATTAGCAGCAGCACAGTAAAAGCCGCTTTCATTCAGTCATTCTTGTCTGTAATGATGCAGTTTGTACCCAGAAGGGCTCACAATAGGAAAATCAACCTCATTTAAAGTGAGTGTTATATTTATTTTGAATATAATTAAATGTGATGTAACTATTTTTGGTATATACATTTGTGGCAGGTGGCGGTGCAGTGAAGCCATCAGATGGTTCAGGCTGTGTAAAGGCCTCCATCAGCAGTGACAGTTTCTCTGTTTACAGACTGAAGTGGCTCCTTTAACTTGGAGGATGTGGACACAGATGATGTTTCCCTCCCAGTGAATTCACTCAGACATTAAAGGTCTGCTGAAGCTCCCACTGGAGACAAGCGTGCACTTTCATTTCAGAAAGCACAGAGGCAACTTCATCGGGTTCATATAGCAGGAAGCTGCACTCTGTCAGATCTGATTTCATTTTATATATTGTGGATTTATGACCTGTATTTCTTCTAGATACACCCTATGTATTTTATGCATATCTGTACAGGAGGACCGTGGATTCGGGGGGGGGGGATTCATGTTTGTGCATGTTCATAAAAAATAAAAAAGAAAGAAACAGTATTTCTGTATACACTGAATCTCACTGCCTTGCATCCCCCCAATGATGTCTTTAAAATATAATATATTGAATAAAACATTCAAAATTGCTGAAAATGGTTGAAATAGTTTAGTTGCCCAAAACATTTAACTCCAAGGCCGACTCATATAATGTGTCATTTAACTGGAATTTTTGCAGCATTTGATTTATAATAATTGAACTAGTGTCCTGTCTGTTTAATGTGACTCAGCTGAACTAAAACCACCTTCAGTCACTCCGCAGTCTTCCGGGACAGCTCGTAGGACTAAACAAGATGCACCTGAATGCACCATGAAATCAGCAGCGTTGTGGTACCCTTTACCATAAAATCAATGTATTCACACAACAAACTGTACACGTGGACAGAGTGCGGCCACAACACTGGTGTTAATCCCAGAAACAGTCTGATGTGCTAGAGTCAGAGAATAAAGCGACATTTTCTCTGTGAACAGTGAACTTTACAAAAAGAACAATTCCCCACAGAACTGACGTACAATATCGCTCAATCAGTTACAGGGCAGTAAAGATCAATGAGGTGATTCTCACCTGCTGAATCAGTCCTGACTTCCAGAAGCTTCCACCTTCATGTGTGGAGCTGCTCGTTCTGCTGCCGTCTGACTGGAAGGGAAATCAAAAAAGGGAACTCCACAAAAACCATAAAACAGGGAACCTGATACAAACATGTGATGTCAGCAGCTCAGTGAACACGCAAAAGCAGAAAATATGAATACAATTACAAATAAATCATTTCAAAATTAAAAACAACTGTTCTAAAACAAATTTTCTGCACAAACAGAATTTACACTCATGTTATCTCTGTTTTATATTATTGAATAAATGTTATAAAGTTTAAAGGAACACCAACAAAGAAAAAAAAGAGCTTTTAGTCAGAGTTCAGTTCAGTTGTTACTTCCTCATTCACATTTTCACCATTGACATCTGTTATTCTAAAACCTCTCCTATGTGGTTGCTTTTGCTTCATTAGTCACAACAACTCCTCCATGGTATTTCTGTTTGGACTGTAAATATTAAATCAAGAGAGGCCTGTGTAGAGTGTCATTGTTAGTTCTCTGCTGTCAGTTGCTTCATTTCCTCCTGAAGATTTTGCAAACACTCGACTTCCTCTCAGCTTCTGTGTCATACTTCTCTTTAATTTGTTTGACTTCACTGAACTGACCTCGTCTTGGTCACATAGATCCACTTTTCTTATATAAATAAAATATGTACACATACATCAGTGATCTGCACATAATGAATGTGAACGTAGCTATCTCCACAACACAGATGTGTCCCCACGTCTGTGGAACAGTCTGCCTCTTCAAGGCAGATCTGCTCCATCTGTAGAAGAGTTTAACAGCAGACTCAAAACTCATTTGTTTTCCTTGGCTTTTAACACTGAATAGGCAGCTCACCTGGGCTTTTATCCTTTTATCACTATTTTATGCATGTTTGACCTTGTTTACTGTACTTTTATTATTTTACTTTGATTTTATTAATACATGACTGACTCCTGTGTACTGATAGAACTGATCTGACTCCACCCGTCTCCATCATTCATAGAACATAACCTGTAGCTGCTTCCTGTCATACTGTAAGCACATACATAACAACAGCACAGGATGAATCTATGCATAGAAACAGAGAATCACACAATATACTATAATCATCCATAATTTAATATAAATATTATTAGTGTTTATTTAATTCATGATAGATGCCAATATAATAACTGTAATCAATACTGAACTATAAAATATCTGATCAATGATCAAACTGATATACAGATATTGACAGATTCTCACCTGCTGAATCAGTTCTGACTTCTGAAGTTTCCACCTTCATGTGTGGAGCTGCTCGTTCTGCTGCTGTCTGTCAGGAAATCAAAAACAGAAGTAACGTTACAAAACACAATCACACAAAAACACAGAAATATAAATAAATAAAAATTACTTTTAGTGCTTACCTTTTAACATATGTCCAGCGACCGCAGATGAAAACTAGCCCTCAGGTTGATTCTTGTGCATTTACAGAAATGTTACCGTCTCATCTGAAGCTCCTCCTTCACAGCACTCAACATCTTATCTGAGGGCAGCAGGGGCTGATGGGAGTTTTGAGCAGCTCATCTTCATTTGGCCTCTGCTGCATCACAGTGTCACTAGAGGAAACTAAGGTTCTTCCTGTTAAGTTTGCCTTCAAGTACTTAGCTTGGGGTCAGGCTTTGACCTAGAGACAATTCTGAGTGCTGTATAAATAAAATTGAATTGAATTCATGAAGAAAGGGTTTGCTGTCAGGACCATACCAAACCTCATCCCTCAAAGTGGAGCCACATGAGCGCCAGAGATGAGGTTTGTTTTTCCTGTGGAGAGTCAAATTGTAGATTGTACAGCTCAGAGTGTAGAAAGAACAGAGTCCACATAGTTAGCAAGCACAAAGACTTAAACAGGATGTTGTGGTGTGCTGGCTGCAGCTTCCGCAGCTGCATCTGCTTGTAAATTTCCATCACGTCATCAGTGTGGTTAGTGTTGCTGCTGCTGCAAAAAAAAAAAAAGGTGTTAGAACACGCCTGTGTTTCAACAGGGCCCCAAACTCATTTGCTCATTGCTTCTGTCACAGCAATGGGTTTGGTTGACTGAGCAGATAAGTAAACACCAGGTCTCGTTTCCACAGTGTAAAAGAACTGAAGTCATGTATTGACTCTTTTCACCTACAGTCTGAATAGTCTAGTCAGGTCAGGCAGTCCAAGGGTGGGAGTAGCCTGTAATGCTAGCTGAAGGGCTCGAAATGTGTGACTTTGTCATGTCATGTTAGCATAAATAAGAGCAGAGGGGTCCTGTTTCAATGGATACTGCTGTTGGCAAGGTCTCTGATCAGACTTAGGAGGATGACAGATTCACAAGCTTTGATGAGACCTACATCATATTGATGCTTTCCCCACAGAGTGTCAGCCTCCTCCTGGTAGCAGCTGCATCTGTCTCAGACAGGACGTGAGAGGAAGAAGAAATATAGCATAAGAAAAGATCAATGTTTTTTCCCATCTTTCTAATTCTAGCATGGACTGTCTCACAAGTGCCCTTTGAATTCAGATAACATGAACAACATGAACAGATATTACAATCATATCTGACTGTCCTGCTATTGATGTGTATATATTAGTAAAAAGCTGATTAATAACATGACAACAGCCTTAACACACATCTGGAACCTGTCACTTCAAAGCAGCTGTGTTCCAAAGAACATGAACATTGCTAAAGTTACAGCACTGTTCAAAAATGGAAACAAACAGAACTTCACACACTACAGACCAGCCTCACTGCTGCCTCACTTCTCTAAAGTCCTTGAAACACTGTTTAATGATCGCTTAGAAACATTTATTGAAGAACATCAGTTATTAAATGAAAGCCAACATGGATCTAGACTGAAAAGATCAACCTCAATGGCAACAACTGATGCAGCAGAAGAAATCTCAAATGAGCTGCACAATAAAGAAATCTGCCTGGAACTGGGTCAAAGTGGTTTAACTGATAGAGTGCAATATGTGCAGATGGCAGTTTGCTTCTAGGTGTCTTAGCATTGCTTGTGGTGACCACCAGGGGTCAGTATTAGGTCCTTCTTGCTACATTCTGCACAGCACAGATCCTGTTTAAAGCATATAATAACTTCTTACCTGGTACCATCCAGAAACTCTTCACTCTGAGAGAGAAGTCTAACAGTCTGAGAGGTTATGGCAACTTTAAAGTCCTGATGGTGAGAAGCACCAGGAAGAGTCTGTGTGTCTGTATGTGGAGTCAAAGGGTTAATACTAATAATCAGTTATATTAAATTATGGATGATTATAGTATATTGTGTGATTCTCTGTTTCTATGCATAGATTCATCCTGTGCTGTTGTTATGTATGTGCTTACAGTATGACAGGAAGCAGCTACAGGTTATGTTCTATGAATGATGGAGACGGGTGGAGTCAGATCAGTTCTACTTCCTTCCACTCCCTTTCAAGCATATAGTGCAGACTTTATGTACAAGCATGTATCCAGGGTCAGTTCTGCAGGCTTGTTACACTGGCCCTTACACGGTCCTACAAAAAGTAAATGACTGTGATTTTATCTGCCATGGCATTTGTGACGGCCACAAAAGTGTCACATTTGTGTTTTGGGAATAACACGTTTGTAATGTATTGTTTGTTTTTGGAATAGGTATATACTTGAGAAACGTAAAGTGTGTGTTTTGTAAGGCTTTTCCTTTAAAAAAAATGGGTATGTAATAACCACTCCAGAACAGCAGGGGGCAGCGTCGAGGGCTGGGTTTCTCTGCGCTACAGGTGGATTTTCCTCATTACTGCAGAGAGCGCACTGTGAACTGACGCGCTGTCGTCCTGCCTCATCATTTCTTTCCTGAATTTCAGGTTAGTGATGTGTAAAATGACACAGAATAAGGATAAAACGATGTGAAAATGTGTTTAAGAGTTGAGTGAGTTATGTTGGCCAAATAGCTCTGTAGAAACATGGGTTTAATTAGTTGCTGTGCTCCGTGACGAGCAGGCTGAGCCTGAGATACTTTGTTAGCTTGGCACACACATATCCCTCCGCGCAGTGTGTGCAAGTGAGCTCCGTATAAGTTTGCTCCCACTTGGTTATGAGTTGTTTCGCCAAATGAGTTGTGAATAAAATGTTTAGGATTGAATATGAGTAAGACAGAGTTAAGTAAAGCATTGTTAACCTTGGTTTGATGGGTCTTTGCAGTATGGTGATGACAGTGAATGAGTTATGCTCATCGAAGGACAGTTTATATTAAAGACTGTTAATAGAAGTTGTAAAAACATTTTGAATAGCATAATATTACAATAGTCCATACATTTTGAGTATAAAGAGCAAGAAAAGACATTTTTGGAAATGTATGTTATTTTGGGATGGACTGTAATTTATTGATGTTGATTTATGATTGATTCATGTTGAACGGACATTCAATATTGCACATACATTGGACATAATGAGTCTGAACAATAAGAGTTATTGTTATTGTATTTTCTGAAGGAAATGTCCAAATAAATGACTGCAGAGAACGCACTGTGAACTGACACGCTGTCGCCCTGCCTCATCATTTCTTTGCTGAATTTCAGGAGTTTATCTGGCAGCCCGGTGCCGTTGCTACGGTACCCGTTACACATTCACTACCTCAGATTGGTCAACACTCACAACATCTACATGAGCATCAGTGAGACTTGGCTGCTGAGCGGGACCATGAGCGCTTATGGTCTGGCTTGGTGCTCAGCCAGATGAAGTTTGACTCCCAGCAGCAACCAGTGGTCTCGTGTGTGAGGCCGCCTCCCACTCGCCACAAAGGAGGACCTGCTGCTGTTTGGACCCCTGTCTGTAATAATGTGTCTTTGCATGCTGGCCATCTGCTACTGCTATGTGTGTGTGTATCGGGCTGCACTCAGAGTGAACACAATGTTGAAGTCCAGCAACCACCGAGCCAGATGCACCATAGGACTCTACCTCTCACTGTTGTTGCTCCAGCTGTCATCAATCATATTTCATATCATCTTTACCATGACGCTGAAGAGAGAAGCCCTCTGCAGCGTGACCACCTCCATGGTGCTGCCTCTGATAATCAGAATTCCCTCGTGTATCAATCCTTTCTTCAACGCCAGGAATCCACAAATCAGTTATCTCCTCTGTTCTGCATCCAGTCAGAGGAGACAGGCTGAAGAAGTGGTAGAGATGGAGGTGATTCAGTAGAGCAGGAGTCCTATTTATGTGCCTCATTTGTTGAACTTTAAACAGCATATTTATTGGATTTCTCCCTCAGACTTTGCAGGAGCAGGATACATCTCAAAAATCAGAAATCTGAGTTTAGATTAAGGATTTTGGGGAAAGAAATTGTCTAAATTGTCAGAATTTAAAGTCAGAATTCTGAATTGAATCTAAATGAGCTGTGAATATATGATTACAAAATAGATTTTTAATTTGTATGAATTTAATTTATTCATTGAAAAATATATTCTCCATTATTGACTGTTTATCTTACTGTGTCAGGTCCCCATTAAAATGTACCCCCTCTTGTATTATTTGAACCTATTGTGTGCAGAGGCAGCTGAGTGATACTATCACACTATTAAAAAGAACAAAATAATTACAGAGAGCACAAAATGAACTGAGGACAGACTGCAAGCACCTCAAATAACAAACTCTACATTGAATCTTTGTGGCATGTGTGATACGTCGCTCCATTTGAATGCTTGGTGTTTATTCTAGATATCATTAATATAAGTGTCCGTGCAGTTATCACAAAATAGCTTTTCTGGCACTGTCAGGTTTCTGAGTGCATATCTATCAATCACAGAAGTATATCTGTGGATGCTCTCATTCATCAGGTCAGAGTCGTTTCCAATTTCCAAAAGTTTCAATGGAGGCAGCTGGACTCCAGGACTGTTTTTGAAGATGTTTCCCACTCCCCCGAGTGGCTTCTTCAGTTCTGCTGCTGTTCTGGTTGGAATCTGAGTTTTATGTGTTCAGGACCTCTGTGGGTGGATCTTGCAGGAGCTACCATGACTAAGATCTCCCAGAAAGTGTGTCTGGGCCCTGTGCAGGACTAGTTGACGGCCCATAGTTAGAGTTTTAAAATTTGAATGGGAGTGAAGTCTGCTAGGCAAAACTGTAGCATATCAATATGTATCTGCCATCAATAATGTATAGGAAAGCATGTATACTGATTAAATCACAAAACACGCTGTTATAAGTGTCTTATAAGGAAACACAGACACTAGGATCCATTTTCCTGCACACGCTGTGACAGTGCCTAAAACTGCAGTTGATCCTGTGGCCACTTGGGGGTGGCACCAAAATTAAATCCCACAGGTGTTTCTGTTCAAATGTCAACAGCAGAAATAAACAAAAATTCATGTCTATAGATAATTATTCATGCAAATGGTTCTCAGGCTAATCAAGAACTGCCGTCCCTCAAATGACCAAAATTCAGTCCCATGGTCATGTTAAACTGTCAGTGGTAGAAAGTATCTATGTAAAGCTAAAAACAAACAAAAATCAATAAACACTGTAGTCTTTACCAGGTAACAACATAATACAGCAAATCTGCAGTTCCTTACATGGCCACTTGGTAGCTGGTCCAAAATAGTTTCTGTCCTGATAGACTTCCATATAAAATACTTTACAGCTAGAATTATTTTTTAATTAAATTTGAGCAGCCAGACCCCAAAAACCCCATATCCAAAACCACTGAGGAGAGATTGTTGATCTGTATATGCTTATCTAATTCAAAGTCATGTGGTTTCTGCAGATCAAAATAAAATCATGCTTGTATATCTGATTGGTTCTTAGCAGACATAGTTTGGTCTGATCTGTGTATAGGACATTGTTTCACAAGTCTTGTGGCTTGTTCAGATGTAGTTTTGTGAACCTTTGAGCCACTGTTGTGCCAAAAAGTGATCATGCCAAAAAGTGAGCCTTAAAGCTGTTTCGCCAGATGTCTGTAGTACAGATACTTGTAACTTCATGTCTACAAAACACTTTGTGAAAGGGAAATGCTTACAAGTGCTGCAGTCTGTCATGCTGGTAGGCTTTTGGTTGGAGGATTTCTGAGGCTGCTGTGTCTGATAAATGTCTGTATTTTGCTCCCTAGCCCAGTGAAGCTGAGAAACTGTGTTGAACAGTTAGAAATGGAGACTTGGTCGTTGGTCTTGCTCGGTAACCATGCTGAAGAAATCTTCAGTTTAAGGTTTGCCCAAATGCCAAAGGGCCACTGAACACATCCACACATTTGCTCTGAGCTCATGTGATGTGCACCAAACTCTCACACTGCCTGCAGCATCGCTGGAAGTGTCCTCCTCTGTCTTCTATAGTCTGATTTGAATGATGTCTGATATCAGCAAACAGTGGGTTTCACGCAGCTTCAATGGGAAATAAACACTAACAAGACAGATAAGATCAAATATAACATCAAACTCTCAGGCTCCACAAACTCTGAAACTACTAAATTCTTCTTTAAAGCATGCAAATAAATCACAGCTTATGATGTGTGGGGGAGCACAGAGCACTAATAACATGACAAACAACCATTCACACTCAAATTCACACCTACAGAATATTTAGTCACATTTAAATATGTTTGTGTTGCTATAGCAGACCCTGTATCAGTGATGAATTATTGCAATTTCAACATATGACCACCAGAGGGAAGCAGAGCGACGTGAGGCAGCAGTTGGCTTCATCCTCGGACTCTGGCCCCCATCAGTCCGGCTGCTCTGACCTTTCTGTCTCCTGCAGCGTGCAGCTTTCTGTCCAGTTTGCTGACATGAACCAAAAACTTTAGCTTTGATCAAAGATGCTGTATTGACGGTAAGAGCTCTCACTGCAATGACTATTCACCGTCATACATGTGGGACAGAGTGAAAAACACTTCAAGTACCATCATGTAATCCACTAATTTCAACAATGTCACTGTAATCTGATTACTCTCTTTAGACTGTGACAGACACAGTTACTCATGATGTATTTGTTTTGGAGAATATGCTCATGGGATGTGTGAATAAGTGAGAGTTGTAAAAACCTGAAACCTACTGCAGAACCACAACTAAAGAGCAGAGGTCAGTCTTAATCCATGTGCACATGGACAGCTGCATTTAAATTAACCCTCATGCATTGTTCGCAAACACTACCCTAATGTGTTGTTCGGGGACAAAAACGTCCCCTAACTTTAACGGTTTTAAAAATATATTAGATAAATATTTTTTTGAAATTTTTTTGCATAGACCTTTTAATTAACTTCAGTTCTAATCAACAGTAGTGAAAAAATCATTTTCCCCCAGGATTTTAACCCTTTAATCACCAATTTTATGAGGGGTGGTGCTGAAAATTGAAAAAAAAAAACACAAAATGGCTCATTTTTAATAGAAAAGGTGAATGTGGACTGGATTCTTTTGAACCTTTATTACAGTCTTGGTCATGTCAAACATCAGTAAAAAAATTGACTTGATTGCATTATTAGTTTTTGCACAGCACTGGATTTTCTTTTTTTCTCCCTAATGTGTTGTTCGGGGACAAAAACGTCCCCTAACTTTAACGGTTTTAAAAATATATTAGATAAATATATTTTTGAATTTTTTTTGCATAGACCTTTTAATTAACTTCAGTTCTAATCAACAGTAGTGAAAAAATCATTTTCCCCCAGGATTTTAACCCTTTAATCACCAATTTTATAAGGGGTGGTGCTGAAAATTGAAAAAAAAAAACACACAAAATGGCTCATTTTTAATAGAAAAGGTGAATGTGGACTGGATTCTTTTGAACCTTTATTACAGTCTTGGTCATGTCAAACATCAGTAAAAAAATTGACTTTATTGCATTATTAGTTTTTGCACAGCACTGGATTTTCTTTTTTTCTCCCATTTTGTCCCATAGACTTACATTATAAACACACTTTTTTTGACTGCACAGCCATGGCACTACATAATCATGCATTCTTGATTGTTGGTGGTTTACCCTGTTGGTAGGAGGTAACATTTGTGATTTTTACAGTTAACAACTTAATTACCATATTAACCCTTTACCTGCAGGCCTGTGCTCATGTAGTGTAGTTTCTGGCTTGTATATGGAGTTATAGGGAGTATTTTAGCACATAATTGTGTGTCTACACACTGTGTGTGTATGTTAGAGAGGAAGAGAGCCATTTGCACACTGATCTTGTTGTCTGTGAGTACACACAACCACAGAGTCTTCATAGTAAACAAAAACAAAGAAAGTGTTGCTATGCACGTGTGGCCCTTTGATGTCTACAGGTGCAGACTAAACAAAACAAAAAGGCAAGTGGTCTTACATGTGACCTTGTGGTCATTTGATGGTGAGAAGAGCAGAAAGCAACATGAAGAGAGGATTCACTTGTGCACAATCTCTGGAAATGATTGTGCAGCCTGGCTCTATGAAGGGCCAGGCTGTGAAGCTGTGAAGGCTGCACAAGTAGATCCGTCACTTGTTCACAAGCGAATCCTTCATTCGTTCACAAGTGAATCCTTCACTCATGCACAGGTGAATCCTCTCTTCATGCTGCTTGCTGCTCTTGTCACCATTAAATGACCAGGAGGATGCATGCAAGTCCACTAGTGTTTTTGTTTTGTTTAGTCTGAACCTCTCAGCATCAAAGGGCCCGGCACTTACTTTTAGGGCTGCAACAAATTTACTTTACTTTACTTTACTAAACTACTTTTAATACTAATTTTAGTAGGGGACTAAACTGTAGATTAGATTTGGTTAGTCAATGATTATTTATTATGTTATCAAGTTATCTATCTATGGTGTCTATTTAGTAACATGCACATGTACGTATGGTCGTGTGGAGCGCAACACACCATGGAAAAGGGGCACTTAGACCTCACTTAGACTAATTCAGTGATCTCAACTGAGACACTAACCTAAAAGTAAAGTCACTCTACTGGAGGACGTGTTTTCCGAAAGCTAAAAAAAAAAAAAAAAAACAGCTATTTTACCCATCCACAACTTCAGACGCCAGAACTCCTGGATGTTTTCATTTTACATGCTTATGCATTGCCGTTGTACGTCTGAATTAGGTACACTTCACTTACTTAGTAACTTTATTTTCCTGACTTTCCTTCCCTGACAGTGTGCAAATGGCTCTCTTCCTCTCTAACATACACACACAGTGTGTAGACACACAATTGTGTGCTAAAATACTCCCTATAACTCCATATACTTAAGCCAGAAACTACAGTACATGAGCACAGGCCTGCAGGTAAAGGGTTAATATGGTAATTAAGTTGTTAACTGTAAAAATCACAAATGTTACCTCCTACCAACAGGGTAAACCACCAACAATCAAGAATGCATGATTATTTAGTGCCATGGCTGTGCAGTCAAAAAAAGTGTGTTTATAATGTAAGTCTATGGGACAAAATGGGAGAAAAAAAGAAAATCCAGTGCTGTGCAAAAACTAATAATGCAATCAAGTCAATTTTTTTACTGATGTTTGACATGACCAAGACTGTAATAAAGGTTCAAAAGAATCCAGTCCACATTCACCTTTTCTATTAAAAAGTAGCCATTTTGTGTTTTTTTTTTTTTCAATTTTCAGCACCACCCCTTATAAAATTGGTGATTAAAGGGTTAAAATCCTGGGGGAAAATGATTTTTTCACTACTGTTGATTAGAACTGAAGTTAATTAAAAGGTCTATGCAAAAAAATTTCAAAAAAATATTTATCTAATATATTTTTAAAACCGTTAAAGTTAGGGGACGTTTTTGTCCCCGAACAACACATTAGGGGGTAAAATTTGCCCACAGTGTACCGTTGACCTATGAAAAATTTTAAAATCATATTAACAAAATTTATGTAAAATTAAGCTTATTGAGGAAAAATGATTCAATTTGTCCACATATTGACAAAGTTATGGCCAAAATAAACAGAAAAATTTCTCTCAGAGGACAAAAATGTCCCGAACAACGCATGAGGGTTAACTCATAATGAAAGAAGTGACATAATTAGTTTCATGTTTACTTAATATTTTAAGTGTAAAAATGTTTCACCACATTGAGTAGAGCCTGCTTACAGTTTTTAGAGTGTATATCAGTTCACCGTGCAGCATAGTGCTCATGAACAGTGAGCTGCTGAGACACACCGACATGTGGACTTTGCTTCTTTAGGGAAAACATTGAGATGCATTTTCACACAGGTTGGTTTGGTCCACTGTCCTCTGCACGTAGGAGGCCAGTGCCTTATCCATTAGGCCACTGGGGCTAACGTGTGCCTCCTCCATGTGTGTTAAGGTCTTCCCCTTCCTGGGTTATTCACAGGGGTGTGGGGTCAATCAGAGGTGCTGTAACACCATTGTGATTTGGAAGATGTACTCCAGACATTGACAAGAATTCTTAAAATAGGCACAAAAGTCTTGGCTCTGTAAGACTAAAATGCAACTTAAAACATGACAGAAAACATTCAATTAATCCATTTTGTTCTAAAACTAGAAATGAAAAACCACTAATTTAAGATTAAGTAACTTAAAATTAGAATTTAAGTCTATCTACTAAATTACCTTTAGGAAATGACACCTTAATCTGCACAAATGTAGTTAAAATAAGACATCATTCCTTAAAACAGTATAACAAATATAAGTGAAGTTGTCTTAAATCAAGACACCAAAAGTTTTTCATTCAATATATTGTATTTAATTCAAAACCGGACCACTTCCACATTCCAAAAAACATCAACAACAAATGTGACGAATGTGATGAACTTTTCTTTGAAAATCAAACACAAGCTTCTACAAACAAAGGGGCTCACTCACTCAGGGAAGGACTTCCACTCACCAATCGCTTCTTTGTAGTGGGGGGTCAAATCCTGCTCGTGGACTGAATGGTTGTGTACCTCTGTTTGCAGTACTGACAGGAGTGTAGAAATGCACTTTGGGTATGTGCAGGGCATAGTAATATGCCATGAGGTAGAGAAGTCCCTCATTAAGTCTGTCCATGGTGAAGCTGCTCACTGGAGTGTTTCCAACGGCGATCATGCAGTTGTCCTCAGAAACAAGCAGAACAGGAGAAGACAGGCCCCGCTGCCGCATGAACCCATCAGGATCCTCAGAAGTCTGGATGACACAAATAAATGAAGAAGATTAGAAAAACAGAACTTTGACCTGGATGAGGACATTAGTGAAATTCTATGGTCACAATAAATCCCCTTAGCATTCAGCACTGCATATGCTAAATGCAGCACAGCTAGAGCCAATGAAGTCAGTACTACATTAAGCACACTGTAGAAAACACTTCCCCTTCCCCTGGAACTTTGGAAATGATCAAAGTTTATCTCAAAGTAACTAAACTAAATATAAAATGTATGAAAAACAGGAATATATTATGAACAATCTTACCGAAAGGACATGGAAAAGAGCCTGGCTGCTTGAGCCCAGTTTCTTTGGTGGCATAGAGCTGGACGGACAGAGCAGTGGCAGGGCTCTGAAGACAGCTGTGATATGCTCCACTGGTTGAATGGAAAAGGCACAATACAACGTGGTACTATAAGTAACTGTAACATAAATAACTGAGACATTATTATGTAAAAAGAACTAAATGTATCATGACTTCACCTCCATTCAAAGTTTTGGAGGCTTCATGGCCTTCTTCATCACACCATAAAACTGGACCTTTGAGTAGAAGCTTTCCATCTGTTCTGCATCTCTGATATGTGCTGGAAGTGCTTGGTTGGATAATTGGCAGCAGCTCGTCAAGCACCTGAAAAACAGATTCAGTGAAGAATTAAAAAAAGTCTAACATTCTATCTAAGATGATTCACCATCAGGCCAAACAAATCTATAATGTGTGAGACATATGAACATTATGCTATTTATGTCAGGCTACAAACTGAGTCATGTGAACTAAGTGGGACCAACATTACTTACGTGATCCAGTTCCCTGAAACAAGGGTAAGCCTCTAGAATCCTTTAAGACGTCAGAGGTGATGAAGCGTCTTCGAGACTCGGATTCAAGGTTCAGCAATTGAGTTACTGCAGCTTTGTTTGGCTTTTTGGACTTGTACATTTCTTGGAGGGTCTTGTAGTGTCTTGCTTGGATTTTCTGGCTGTCCAGACATCAACTGAACAAGCTGAAGACATTACAGGGACATTATGATGGAAAGAGGACATGAGATATCCAAACAAGCAAGTGGTCAGTATAATAAACTGAGTAAGTGGTAGCATTAATTCATTAATGTTTGTGTTGCTTGATATAAAAGTAAAATATTGGACCAGAGTACAGACACTCTTGGACACATAGTGAAACATTCCAAAGCTGCTGAATGTCCAGAATGTGCCATATGAATGAACTCAGCCAAAATTATATTTAATACAATTCATACATTCTTCATCACTGCTGTCCCGTTTTGCACTGGGGTGCTGGCTCTAGGTGACACTGGGATGCCCATGGAACTAACAGGTGAATGTTCCAGAATAATGGTGGATGCACTGGAATCTCCAGAACTGACTTCTTGCCGTGGTTTCTTGGAAGGTGGAACTTTGGTTGCATCTCATGTTTGGCAGGGTATCTGGACTCCTCTGTGGCTCTTGCGATGGAGATCATATCAGTCATAGTGTTTCTTACACTCAACAAAAATATAAACGCAACACTTTTGTTTTTTGCTCCCAGTTTCATGAGATGGACTTGAAGATCTAACTTCATTCCAGATACACAATATTACCATTCCTCTCAAACATTGTTCACAAATCTGTCTAAATGTGTGATAGTGAGCACTTCTGCTTTGCTGAGATAATCCATCCCACCTCACAGGTGTGCCACATCAAGATGCTGATCTGACATCATGATTAGTGCACAGGTGTACCTTAAACTGCCCACAATAAAAGGCCACCCTGAAATGTGCATTTTGTTTCTGCTTTATTGGCGGTCTGGGGACTCAGAACCAGTCAGTATCTGGTGTGACCACCATTTGCCTCATGCAGTGCAACACATCTTCTTCGCATAGAGTTTATCAGATTGTCTATTGTGGCCTGTGGAATGTTGGTCCACTCCTCTTCAATGGCTGTGCGAAGTTGCTGGATATTAGTGGGAACTGGTGCACGCTGTCGTATACGCCGGTCAAGCGCATCCCAAACATGTTCAATGGGTGACATGTCCGGTGAGTATGCTGGCCATGCAAGAACTGG
Source organism: Parambassis ranga (assembly GCF_900634625.1). Classification (NCBI taxonomy): domain Eukaryota; kingdom Metazoa; phylum Chordata; class Actinopteri; family Ambassidae; genus Parambassis; species Parambassis ranga. The sequence continues at coordinate 60,102 of NW_021144724.1, forward strand.
ACATTTTCAGCTTCCACGAGTTGTGTACAGAATCCTTGCAACATGGGGCCGTGCATTATCTTGCTGAAACATGAGGTGATGTTCATGATGTATGGCACAACAATGGGCCTCAGGATCTCATCACGGTATCTCTGTGCATTCAAAATGCCATCAATAAAATGCACCTGTGTTCTTCGTCCATAACAGATGCCTGCCCATACCATGACCCCACCACCACCATGGGCCACTCGATCCACAACATTGACATCAGCAAAGCGCTCACCCACACGACGCCACACACGCTGTCTGCCATCTGCCTCTGAACAATGTAACCGAGATTCATCCGTGAAGAGAAACCTCTCAACGTGCTAGACGCCATCGAATCGTGAGCATTTGCCCCAACTAAGTCTGTTACGGCGACGATCTGGAGTCAGGTTAAGACCCCGATGAGGACGACGAGCATGCAGTTGAGCTTCCCTGAGACGGTTTCTGACAGTTTGTGCAGAAATTGTTTGGTTATGCAAACCAATTGTTTCAGCAGCTGTCTGAGTGGCTGGTCTCAGCCGATCTCCGGAGGTGAACCTGCTGGATGTGGAGGTCCTGGGCTGGTGTGGTTACTGTGGTCTGCGGTTGTGAGGCCGGTTGGATGTACTGCCATATTCTCTGAAACGCCTTTGGAGACGGCTTATGGTGGAGAAATGAACATTCAATGCACGAGCAACAGATCTGGTTGGACATTCCTGCTGTCAGCATGCCAATTGCACGCTCCCTCAATGCTTGTGGCATCTGTGGCATTTTGCTGTGAGACAAAACTGCACATTCAGGGTGGCCTTTTATTGTGGGCAGTTGAGGTACACCTGTGCACTAATCATGATGTCAGATCAGCATCTTGATGTGGCACACCTGTGAGGTGGGATGGATTATCTCAGCAAAGCAGAAGTGCTCACTATCACACATTTAGACAGATTTGTGAACAATGTTTGAGAGGAATGGTAATATTGTGTATCTGGACTTGAAGTTTAGATCTTCAAGTCCATCTCATGAAACATGGGAGCAAAACAAAAGTGTTGCGTTTATATTTTTGTTGAGTGTATGAGTCGGCAAAAGCGCTCCTTGGATAAGGTCACATTGTGCTCAGTTCCCCAGTCCTTTCTGCTTGAAGTAGGAGCGTTAGCACCTGTTCAAGCTCCCTGTCCGTGAACACCATGTATTCTGGGTTGGACATGGTCACAAATTCTAGAAGTATTTGCCCTCCTCTTTTTTGAAAGGTCACTGCCTCCGTGGGGGCGATTGATGAATTCCAGAGCAGTATCCACTCTAAACACATTTACACAACATTATGAGCATTTTTTGTCATAGTCACATTATTATTTTGGGGAATGAAAAAACACACTTATAACTTTTAAAAAATGTATTTGAAACAGATAGTGATATTGAACCATGTGCTGTTTATCAGTCCTGTTATACTGTGACAGACAGATCTGACCTTTTCGTTTTGATTCACTACAAGCCATATAGCCCGGCGCCTCCAGAAATGTTCAGGACCAGGAAAGAGGTCTTTAACGTCATCTCGGGAAAGCGATGGGATCAAGTCTTCTCCAATATTAGCAGCTGTAAAACAGAAAAGTTAGTCGGGGCCAAGAAACAGAGGTTATCATTAAATTCCTTCAGATTTTTACATAGTAGTTGAGGATATTTTGTCAGCACCTGTTTCCACATTTTTATTTCTTGCTACTTTCTACTTCAAGAGTAGTATGTGAACTTAACATCATGTACTTCATGTCTTACAAATGACCAGTTTGTTGCTGTATTTTCAGTGTTTACAGTCCTTGACATTGAGAGAATGGCCCCCACAGCTCAATGAGACATAAGCTATTACTAGATTAGTAGCCCGTTTTATGTGTTTTAAGGCTGCTAAACTTTAGCCGCGAATCCACAACTTGTTAAGCTAGGCTAACTACATTAACTCACCATTAACACCAGCACAACATCAAGTAACCCTTGTAGCATACCTCTGACTGTGGCAGGTGTAACCTCGTCCAGTTTGTCCATTTTATAGTCTGACATCCACAGTCTGTTGAGAATTATGATTTCACAGCAGCAGCAGGTAACCTCTAGTTTAAAGTTTAGCTTCACGACTAGGGGTGGGCGAATCGATCTAAATATCGATAGTATCGATACCAAGTTAGGATCAGTAATTACTCGATACTAGCGTGGTGAGATCGATATTTCTGTGGAAGTTCTCTTCTATACCTTCAGCAACGTTACTCGTATTTACTCGCGGTGCAAAACAGCGCTCCTCTCTCACTCTCAGTGCGCAGGCACACTCCGCCCCTCCCCCTCCTTCTCCTCTCTGCTGGAGCAGACGGAGCTCCTGATTGGCTGTAAAGTACGGCTAGCATCATGGAGACAGCAGAGAGGAAGAGGAGCGCTGTTTGGAGTTATTTCACAGCGACAGACGAGAAGAAGAAACTGCTACTTGTGAGGTGTGCAGGAAAGCGACCTGCCACTGTGGAAACACCACTCATTTACACAAACATAAAGCAGCAGAGCCCAAAGACCTCGAGCTGCAGAGTAAACAGAGGGAGGAGGAAGAGGCAGATCCCCGAACATGAACCAGAGACAGTGGTCACTGACAGAGGCTTTACTGCAAA